>NC_041221.1:65318636-65406359 GCF_002837175.3 Physeter macrocephalus
TTGTAGTTCTTCTTGCTTCTTCTGTCTGCTCTCTGGTGGATGAGGCTATCTAAGAGGGTCGTGCAAGCTTCCTGATAGGAGGAACTGGTGGTGGGTAGAGCTGGGTGTTGCTCTGGTGGGCAGAGCTCAGTAAAACTTTAATCCACTTGTCTGCTGATGTGTGGGGCTGAGTTCCCTCCCTGTTGGTTGTTTGACCTGAGGCGACCCAGCACTGCAGGCTATAGGCTTTTTGGTGGGGCTAATGGTGGACTCTGGGAGGGCTCATGCCAAGGAGTGCTTCCCGGAACTTCTGCTGCCAGTGTCCTTGTCCCTGCAGTGAGCCACAGCCACCCCCTGCCTCTGCAGGAGACCCTCCAACACTAGCAGGTAGGTCTGGTTCAGTTTCCTATGGGGTCACTGCTCCTTCCACTGGGTCCTGATGTGCACACTGCTTTGTGTGTGCCCTCCAAGAGTGGAGTCTCTAAAAACATAGGTTTTTGAGACTTGGATTTCCTTGTCATGCAATGCATCAGTGTCCTAGGAATCTGAAGTAGCATATAAGCAGGACGTCTCCTGGCCCACATGATAGCACATTGTGAAAAGGCACCTCTGGCTTCAGGAGATGCAGCCTGCACAAGGACAAAGGGTTTGGCAAGTGGATTTCAGTTCCTGCTTGCCACTCAGCCAGACACCTTTGTGGAAATCACAACTGGAAATTGTGGCTTTGCTTAAATGCCTGGTACACAGTAGTCATTAAATCAAGGTAGCTATTATATTTATAGTTATTACTAATACAGTAGTATTGTTGTTATGCCTGGTGCCCACCTGGCACTGCATGCAGACAGATCCTTTGATTAATATTTCTCTACAGTTGAAAGTTTTCTATTTTAAAGATTCAAGTCATAGGCACACAGGAGCACAGTCTGCCTTGAAGACGAAAAATGAAAAGCTGTAGTAAATGATGCTATTAGAATTATACTTTCCTCATTACAGAAGTAATATGATCCTGCTTTAGGGCTCCAAGCTCCCTCAGATGCTGAAATTTAAAAGTCAGGGCCTAGAACAGAGCCCCAGAGTAAAAGGGAAGATTTTAGAAAGCCATATAAATGGATTTGGTATCTTGTTAGTGGTCTCTATTCTCTTGCTAGGGCTAGGGAAGCCAACTTATTATCAATAAAAAAGAATAAACACTTTATAGGAAGCTATTTTCACTGTCACCAAACGTTTTATATACCTGTCAATGATTGTAACAGTTAAATATGACATATCGATGAATACAGTGGGACAAAAGGATTCTTTTTTCTGATTCGGGTGAAAAGACTTTATACTCTTTCTTTTATGGATGGAAGTAATCCAACTCACAAACTTCAGCTATCTATAATCCTCTATGGGGTGGCAAAAGAAAAAGAAAATTCTGAAAGGAGGCTTTTTAGCCAAGAGCCCGACCCTATGGACCCTATCCTTCTTACCAAACTGAATGGGCTCCCCAGGCTGCCTGGAGAGTCTCAGAACCATTCCACGCTTGGTTCTTGGTCAGACTCACGGTGGCGTCTGCGTGGTGACTTTGTGGTTGGGAGGCCCCATACCCCTGGGCATTTGTCTGTCACTGTCTCGTGTCTGGGTTGGCCAGATGTGGCAGTCAGGATGTCTCTGGGTGAGTAGGCAGAGGGGATCACCTCTGGAGTTGAGTTCATATGAATCTGTGGTTCATCATAATGAATCCATCCCCACATCTCCATCTCCTTCCTCCACGTGCATCATGAAGTTCTTCCCTGTATCGATATCTGTGTCTCTCCATTTCTCTCCATGCCTGCCCCCACCCTAGTCCAAGAGGCCTCCACCTCCCACCTGTTAGTGCTGCAGTAGCTAGACAGTGCCCTCAGGTGGAGGACCTGGAAAACACTGTGTCCCTGGCTGGTCTGCAGGTGTCCTGGGGGGTGGGCCAGGGGATTTAGGTGAGGCCCCCATAGAGCCCCCTCCCCTTCACAAGGCCCTTCTTCTCTCAGCTGCTTTTCACCTGCTGGATTCTAGCTCACCCTTTGCCTTCAGTCTAGACCCTCCTTTCCTTGAGGAATTTTTCCTGATCTCCCTGAAACTTTCATGGCAAACGGCTTTGTTGACATCCTCTCTTGCTCCGCTTTACTAGGATCCTGAGGGAAAATAGATGTTTGTTGATGCATAGGGCAAGTGGGAATGAGAGTTCTGGCTTAAAGAGTGATTGCTTGAGAAATGGTGCTGAGTATTATTCTTCAGACTGATGATCCATTTAATAAAAAATGTAAGAACTTAAAGAACATCTGTGAATTAATGTGTGTGGAGCTAGCAACTTAACCAAAAAGTGGTGTGAGAGCAGTTCAGGCTGTGCTTGGACATTCCTTAGATGTGGGTCTAAAAGGCACTAGGACCTTGGTCCACATCAGAGTCTGGAGGCAGAGGGGACAGAAGGCTTGAGGGCCAAAGTCCTTGGCCCTTTTTGAGGGTCTGGTGCAGAGGCAGGATTATGAATTGTGTGGAAACAAGGGTCATTGGGATAGATAGTATAAAGAGTAGTTTGTTATCTGATATTGTGATGGTTAGTTTTATGTGTCAACTTGGCTAGGCCACAGTACCCAGATATTTGGTCAAACACTATTCTAGATGTTTCTGTGAAGGTATTTTTCGGATGGGTTTAACATTTAAATCAGGATACCATACAGTTGACTCTTGAACAGCATAAGTTTAAATTGCTTAGGTCCACTTACACACAGGTTATTTTAAATAAATAAATACTACCATATTGCACAACCCAAAGTTGATTGAATTTATGGATGTGGAACTACAGATATGGAGGAACTGTGGGTATGAAAAGCTGACTGTATAGTCATATGTGGTTTTTTTTTTTGTTTTGTTTTTGGCGGTACGCGGGCCTCTCACTGTTTTGGCCTCTCCCGTTGCGGAGCACAGGCTTCGGACGCGCAGGCTCATTGGCCGTGGCTCACGGGCCTAGCCGCTCCGCGGCATGTGGGATCTTCCCAGACCGGGGCACGAACCCATGTCCCCTGCATCGGCAGGTGGACTCTCAACCACTGCACCACCAGGGAAGCCCCATACGTGGATTTTTTTTAAAAAATTATTTATTTAATTTATTTATCTTCGGCTGTGTTGGGTCTTCGTTGCTGCACGCGGGCTTTCTCTGGTTGAGGTGAGCGGGAGATACTCTTTGTTGCGGTGCGCGGGCTTCTCATTGCGGTGGCTTCTCTTGTTGTGGAGCACGGGCTCTAGGCATGTGGGCTTCCGTAGTTGTGGCGCACGGGCTCTAGAGCACAGGCTCAGTAGTTGCGGCATGTGGGACCTTCCGAGACCAGGGCTCGAACCTGTGTCCCCTGCATTGGCAGGTGGATTCTTAACCACTGCTCCACCAGGGAAGCCCCCGTACGTGGATTTTTGACTGCTTGCAGGTTGGTGCCCTAACCCCACATTGTTCAAGGGTCAGCTGTATATATATAGACTTTTATTGGTTTCTGTTGGTTCTGTTTCTCTGGAGAACCCTGACTAATACAGGTAGCATGGCACAACCTTAGTTTTATGGATTATACTTAATTATATCTAGTTTATAGAGAGATGAATAACTGGTCACAGGAATAACTGGTGACAGAATCTCACTTTAAGGAATTTATCCGAGGCTTCCCAAAACAAGGGATGGGAGGACTCTAAGAAATCTTATCATTGGTGTCTTTCCATTCAAGCCAATCAAAACTAAAAACAATTCCTTTCAATTAGTGTTGTAATTCTCCAACCTCTGTTTGTAAGAATTAGTCCTCCCAAGATGACTGACCCTTTATTATGCACAAGGCACTGTTCTAGATGCTTTCCATGTATTATCTCAATTAATCTTCATGACGTTCCAAAGGGCTGTATATTATTGTTACCTTCTTTGTGCAGATGGGGAAACCGAGGAACCAAGAGGTTAAGCGTGTTTCCCAAAGTGACCCAGCTGGGGAGTGGCAGAGCTCAGACTTGAACCTTGGCAGTCCAACCCTGGAGTCTAGCTTGCTTTGATGCTTGATGGCTTTTGCATTAGATAAGAGACTGAAAATGGGAAGATGAGTAGGGGGAATGAGGAAACAGGGACACCCCATGAAGAATTCAAATATGTCTTCTTTGCCATGTAAAAATCAAGAGCTTTATAGTTAAGGTTGGTGATAATAAAAGTAGATGGCATTTATTTATTGTCTAGTGCATGCCAGACAACATGGTAAGCAATTTATGCACAGTATGTTCATCTAATTCTCAAGAGAATTTTGTGAGGTGGGCACTGTTATTACCCCCACTGGACAGAAGAGGAAAATGAGTGGCAGAGAGGGCAAGAGATTTGCCCAAGGTCACAGGCAGAAAGGGAACAGCAGCTCCAGGAGCAGACTTATGCTTCCTACTCCATCTCAGAGGAGATTGCGTGAGATGTAAGAGGACTCATTTATTATTATTGGGAAGTTTTGGGGAATCTCACAGCTTTGTCCAATCTTTCTAACCCCAGGGCCATCTTTTGAAGGAGCAGAGCTGGCCCCTGCCTCTAAAATGTGTGAACCAGGAAAAGTTGCAAAGGAACTCTGATAAGGAATAGCTCCGTTGTGGGCCGGCCCTGCTGCTCAGAATCCCTGCTATTTGCAACATTCTCTTGAGTAAAGGGCTTGTTTTCAAAATCCTCTAGTCGAAATACTTTCTGAGAGTATTAAGCATCAAGCCCTTGGCCCCTATGAACACACCAGAGCAGTTTGGAATATCAGACCAAGAAGCCCGAGGGGAGGGCACACAGCACCATATGTTTTAAGGATGTTAAGGACCTGGTTTGAAAGATTAGAGCTCTCTACTTATCCTTGTAGCCCCAATGCTTAGTCTCATTTCCTCAAGAAAAATCAAGCAAGCAAAACAATAGCAAAAATAAAAATTAGGTTAGAATATTACTGCATAAACTGACTAATCATATGCAGTGACCTGTCCCTGGCTCTGCCCAGGGACTCTAGTCCCTGGCTGTATGCACACATGGACCTCACTCTTGCCTGCCCACCATCTGCGAAGGCGGGGTCCCTGTGCCTGTGGCAATGTGTCCACTGGGAATGGACCCCAATGTCCGTTCCCATTCCCTCCCCTTCCCCCCTCCATTTGACATTTAGAATTGGCAGGGGAGGGACAGATCTTCAAGATGGGTTAGCAAGTGAGAGAAATAACACAGGGAATGAGTGGAGGGTGTGTGCCAGGGAAGTGTGCCTGGTCACTTCCCTGAGTGTGGTTGGAAGGATGAGGGGGTGAGGTGTTGGGAGATGTTAGGGTAAGGTGTGCCGGCTGCTCCATGGCCCTCCCTGCCCTAAAGCCACATCTGTGTGCCACGCACAGACTCTCATATAAATGAATATATGGCTGCCATGGCACCATCTTGGATGAAGTTCCCTTGTGCTGTGCATGACCTAAATACCCATAGGTGACTCCCCTTCCTGCTAAGAAGTGGAGCCTGGAATTTGATAAAAGCAGGGGAATATGTGAGGACAAAGGTTAATTAATCCACTTATTTAAAAAATATATATATGTAACATTGATGTGCATTTTAAAGAGTGATAGAATGGAGTTCATAAACCCACCACCCATTTCAGGAACTAGAAAATTACTAATAATTTGCACCTTCTTTTGTGTGTCTCCCCATCCCCTCCTTGGCCTGCCCCCTCCCCTACTCCCATATCTGTACAGGCAGCACAGCTGGTTCCAGCTGTGACCATTTTGATTGGTTGGTGCCAACAATTTCATTTTGTATATCAGCTACATCTAGAGGTAACCACACTCCTGAATTTTGTGTGTATCTTTACTCTATCTTAAAAAAAGTGGTTTTAATACAAATAATGAATTCTTAGACAATAATTGTTTAGTTTTGCTTGTTTTTAAACTTTTTATCCAGTATGACAGCTTTGATATAGTCTTCTGGGGCTTATCTTTTCCCCTCAAGTTTATATTTTTATAGTTTGTCCATATTGTTGTGTGTAGCTGAACTTTGTTTTTTTTTTAATTTTTAAAATTTATTTTTTGCTGCATTGGGTCTTCATTGCTGCACGCGGACTTTCTCTAGTTGCAACGAGAGGAGGCTACCCTTCGTTGCGGTGCACAGTCTTCTCATTGCAGTGGCTTCTCTTGTTGCAGAGCACAGGCACTAGGTGCGCGGGCTTCAGTAATTGTGGCACATGGGCTCAGTAGTTTGGCTTGCGGGTTCTAGAGCACAGGCTCAGTAGTTGTGGCACACAGGCTCAGTTGCTCTGCAGCATGTGGGATCTTCCCAGACCAGGGCTCTAACCCATGTCCCCTGCATTGGCAGGTGGATTCTTAACCACTGTGCCACCAGGGAAGCCCTGAACTTTGGTTATTTTAACTGCTGTATAATATTCCATTGAATGATATTTTTTAAGCCTTGAATTACTTATCCATTCTACTTCAATGGGACTTTTTCCCAGTTTATATCAACCTGTGCGCTAAGGACATTCTTATATATGTCTCTTTGTGTATATGTGCAAGAATTTCTCTAGGGCATTTGCTTAGAACTGAATTCCTGCGTTGTAACATATGCAAGTGTTCAACTTAAAGCATTTATTGAAAAAATACCACTAGCTGCTGTCACAGAAAACAAATAAAATATCAGGGGCTTCACACTATAGAAGGAATCTTACTCATGTAAAGTCTATCTGCAGATGGGATGGGAGCTGGGTGTGGAGGTGTGCTCCATTCCACCCGGTCATTCAGGAATCCAGGATGATGAAATCTCCCCATCTTGAAAATGAGGTGTCCAAAATCATCCTGGAAGTGTGCAAATAGGTAACAGATGGCGAAGTGAGACACTGGAGGATCACAAAGGAAGTTTTATTGGCAAGTCAGGGAAGTGGCCTACAGTCATTTCTTCCTACATTCCATTGGCCAGAACTCAGTCACATAGCCACACCTAAGTGCAATGGAGGCTGGGAAATGTAGCCTTTCTGTGTATCAAGGAGGCATATGAAGTGGATTTGGTGAGTAGTTAGTGAAAAACAATGCCACATTGTTTTCCAAAGTGACCATACTAATTTACACTCCTGTTTAGTAGGATATAATGGTTTTGTTGATCTAAATGTTTTCCACCATGTACTATTAACCTCTAAAGTTTTGCCATTCTTGGTGTAAATTGCTGACTTATTCTGGGCTTCATTTTCATCTCCCTGATCACTATTGAGGGAGATGTTGAACAGTTTTTCTTATATTTATGAGCCATGTGTTTCCTGTAATCTGAAATACTTGTTTATGTCTTTTGCCCAGTTTTCGCTTGACTTAGTATTAAAAAGTATTCTTTATATATTCTGGATACCATAACATTGTAGGTTTTGTATGTTGCAAATATCTTTCCTGGATTTTTGCTTGACTTTTCACCTTTTAAAGTTTAATTTGATGAAAAAATTCCTAATTACAGTGTAATATAATTTACTAACATTTCTTTTATGGTTAGTGTGTTTAGTGATCTGGTTAAGAAATGCTTTCCTACCTTTAATGTTAGAAAGATATTCTTCTGTATTTTCTTTGATATTCCATCTTCACTTGGTCAACAAACTCTCATCATGCCCCCACCCCCCAGCCTGTTATTTTGAAAATTTCAAACTTAAAGAAAAGTTGCAAGAATAGTGCAGCACTCATTTATCCTTCAGGTGGGCCCATCAACTGTTAATGTTTTGCCACATTCGTTTTCTCTCTCTCTGTATCTGTCCTTATATATACATATACACATTTTTATTACTATTTGCTAAACCATTTGAGAGTAAGTTGCAGACTTTACTCCCCAAATACTTCAGCATGTATTTCCTAAGAACAAAAACAGTCTCTTATAAAACCATAATACAATCATCAAAATTTTGAAATTTAACATTGATCCAATACTGCAATCTATCATGCAGTCCTCTTTAGTCTCCTCAATCTAGAACAGTTCCTCAGTCTGGCTGCTTTTTTCCATGACATAGACATTTCTGAAGAGTAGAACCTAGTTGTCTTATAGACTTCCCTCAATTTGGGTTTGTCTGATATTTCCTCATGATTCAACTCGGGTTATGACTGTTTTGGCAGGAATATCACATAAGTGGTGTTCTATCTTTCTGACTACATCATATTAGGAAGTACATTATATCAGTTTGTCCCATTATTGGTGATGTTAAGTTTGATCACATGGTTAAGGTGGTCTTTACCTTTATAATTAATAAGTAATTCGTAGAGAGAGAACAAGCCAGTTTTAAACTAAAAACACTTTTATTGTTGGATAGTATTGACCAAACCTTTAGAAACTTAATCCCATTGCTGCTGTTGGCAAGAAGCTATAAAAAGAAAAGTCTTCTCTCTCTTTAAAACTTGAAAAATAAAAGCACTTTTCCCTGTTCAAAATTGGAGAAATAAAAACCTTGTCCCTTTTGACAATTTGGAGAGGAAGAAATACAGAGAGGGCAATGAGTAACACAGAGAGGGCAATGAGTAAACACAGGTGAAAATGTGGTAACTGAATTTAAATATTCCTGACATCTGGTGCTCACCCAGAGTAGCAAAACTTTGTGAATGTACTTTGCAAAGATAGAAAATGCTGTACACACACACACACACACACACATATATATACATATTTACATTTGATGTGATACAGAGAGTGGTAGATGCTCTTAGCCGGGTCATTTCAATAACAACAATTGGAGACTGCAATTCCAGCTGAATGGCGTCTTCGAGACTGAAGAGCTTCCGCAGTCTCTCCACTTCCATACTGATTAGAAGTGCTTGAGATACATCATAACAGTGTCAGTGGAGTGTTTATGGGGAAATTGTCACTGTCTCTCTCCTGTGGAAGGTGACATAATGGAATTTCCTTCCTTTGTCCTGGTGACAGGATGATGAGCACTGTCTGGGCTCCAGTTCGGCATGCTTTGCCATTCATGTATCTGGGCTCAACTGGCAAGCCTGGCGAGATGAGGGAGAAGGTGTATCCTGTCACTGGGAGGGTAGGGAACCAGTGGAGTGGGCCCCAACTGCTGTATGAAAGAGCGTTTAGAAATGACGGTCGACTGAATGAAAGTGGGGGGGCGAGCACCAAAGATGGGGGCGGGGAGCAGCTGCAGTCTCACTGTGTCCTGTGAGGCTTCTGAGACTCGGGACCCAGAAGGCTTATGGGATTGGTACCCGGGGTGCCTGTATCAGCATAGATGTCTAGGTACAGATTCAAAATATCTTTGCCCCTTGTCACTCCCTCCCCTACTCCTCCAACCCCAAGTCCCGCACATGATTTATCTGTGTATTAATAACATGTCTTGTTCCAGAAAGGTTTTAGGAAGTCTTGGTGTGATATATTGATTATTAATAGAGTTGGGTGGCATATTTAAGTTGAGACAAATTAAACAATTTATGTTTATGTGGCAGCTGTGTGTGTGTGTGTGTGTGTGTGTGTGTGTGTGTGTGTGGAGAGAGAGAGAGAGAGAGAGGGGGGAGATTTATTCACTTACTTCATCTCTGTTTTTCAAGTAAACTAGACCTTGTCCATCAGTACCCCGCAGGGAAAGGGATGGCACAGCAAAAACAAACAGAAATAAAGTTAACTGCAGTGTGTAGGTCCTAGTTAAGGAATTTTGAAGGATGACTTTGCAATTACTGTCCTTTGCCTTGATCATTGCAGAAGGCTTAACTGGTCTTCCTCCCAGCACTTACCCTCTCTAGTCCACTTGCTAATTTGCCACCAGAGTGAGATTTCAAGCACACGGGTTTGGACAGATAATTCCTTAAATGAACATTTCATGACATCCCATTGCCTATTAGCTAAAAACTAAACTCCTTATGGTGGTTTGCGGTGGTGATGATGATGATGATGATAGCAGCATAATACTAGCATTATTACTACCCAACATTTATTGTGTGTGTACTATGTGCCAGGTACTCTTTTCAGTGCATGTATTATGTAATCAATCCCTCACAACAACACTATGAAGTAGTTACTAGTAGGTATTCTTATTTACATATGAGGATGTTGAGGCTCAGTATGTTAAGCAACTTTTCCAAGGTGACCCAGCTAGTAGGTAGTTGAGTGGTGCCCAGATCAGTCTGATTCAGAGCCTATGCCAATCCTATTAAGTCATGCTGTGTCACCTGTAGGTCAAGTGTCTCCTGGCATTTGCACAGAGGTATACTGATCATAACTAATATTTATCAGGCATTGAATATGTATGAGGCACTGTTTTAAGTGCTTTAACTGATTTACACAATTAAACCTTAGAGCAAACTTTTGTATGAGGTAAATACTATTTTTACCATCTTTCCATTTTATACATGGGGAAATTG
Organism: Physeter macrocephalus; assembly: GCF_002837175.3. Lineage (NCBI taxonomy): Eukaryota > Metazoa > Chordata > Mammalia > Artiodactyla > Physeteridae > Physeter > Physeter macrocephalus. Next base: position 65,328,954 of record NC_041221.1, read on the forward strand.
AGGCACACAACTCACCCAGAGCTGGTAAGTGGCAGACCAGGCTTCAAACCCAGGCAGTCTGGATCCAGAAACTACACCTATCACCTAATCATCTACCACGTTGCTTCTGGTATGTAGCTTCAGGTTTCCAGGACCAGGTGTCTACACACATGTGGGCATACTGCAAGGGATATCCATGTTAACAAAAATAAAGTGATATTTGAAAATCCCCAAACTGGCAGGGCCTTCCAGCTGTCATCTGACTCTGTCCCCTGAGTTGAGCCAAGTTTTCCTCTGACTTCTTGAAAACAAAGAGCAGGCTCATGGGTGTTAAGCATCCCCTGGGGATGGGGATTCTGCACCTCCTCTGGCCTTCCACCCACCGTGTTTCATCACCTCAGGATGCCACCAGCCAGATGCTTTTAAGTCTCTCAGCTGGAAAAATGACTATGAATAAAATAAATGAAGCTCTCAATGATGGAAGCTCCTGATGGTGCCTGCAATGGGGAATTTCCCAGCATCTGTCTACTGCCACACTGAGATCATCTTTTTATTGCCCAAAGATGCTATTCCTGTTTTGTCGCCGGCCACTAACCGGCCGCTCAGGTACCGGGAGTTCAGAGCTGCCTCATTATTCTACACTGTCCGTGTTACACCCCAGACTGCAATACATTATCATTCAAATGAGCCAGCCACAATGGAAGACAAAATATGCACGCTGATTTCTCTCCAATGCCCTTTCCCCAGCACTCCCTAATTACAGCCGGCAGTTGATTGGGACAGTTGAACATGGAGGCTGACGGGGCAGTCGTGGTGTTCTCATCTAAACAAAACACAAACAATGCATAAACTCACCAGCTCTGTTTAGGTAAGCAGGATTTTATTCACAGCTCAGTGGTATAACAATACTCTGAAGGTATCAGTCAGTGGTTTATTATAGCATCTCTCTGCTTGGTTCCATATTTTTGGTTGTTTCTCCATTTAAAAAAAACTGATTGGTTTGTGACCTTGGCTCATCCCCTCTCTTCATTTTTCTTGTCTTTCATCAGAGTGGTTTCATGATGACTTTTTCCTATATCGTGCTCAGTATTTTTCCAAGGATGAGTGAAATCCCATGCTGTATTCTCTGTTCACTCATTCATGCATTCAGTCATGTATTCATTCATTCAGACAACAAATATTTACTGAACACCTAACAAGGGCTAGGAAACTGTGCTAGGTTCTGGGGTTATAAAACAGTCATTATTCTTACCCTTACCATAGCTTAAGGGCAAGTGGCAGAGTTAAATATTCAACAGATAAATGCTCAACTAAATATACTTTTGCAAATTGTGAGGAGTACACTACAGAAAAAGATGAATCATCACAAGAAAAAAAGTTGTAACCATGTGAGGTGATGGATGTTAACTACATTTACTGTGGTAATCATTTTGTAATATATACTTGTATCAAGTCATTATGTTTTACACCTTAAATTAATACAAGGTTATATGTCAATTGTATCTCAATAAAACTGGAAAAAAAGAAGAAAAAAGTAAAAAAAAGGAGGATGCTTATATTCTTGCATGGAATCTAAATATGGTTAGAAAAACACTGACCTTCAACACTAATAAATGATACATAGGTTACTTAGTGTTCTTCTCCAAGTAATATTTTTCTTAGGGTATGTTCTTCATAGCTTGAAAAAAATGAATCAACTTTCAAAGTGGTCTGTGTATTTCTGAAGGAGAATTTGATTATTAAGGAAGTTCTTTGACCTCCATGATATGTTTCCTCTACTCCATTTCACTGATTTTTAGTTACTACTGTGTGATGTTCTGTGTCTCTCCGGTACTGGTTAGAACTTGGGATGGTCAAATGTACAACAGGAGGAAAAGATCCTTCCTGTACTTATTTGGCATTTAAAAAATTTCCCTATGTCTCAGACACTGTCTAATTCATCTTTCTATCCTTAGCACCTGCCACACAGAGTTTACCATTGATTAGCTCAGATAATTTTTAATATATTGTGGTGAGTACTATTATTTATTCATCAGACAAATACTTATTAACCATCTGCATCATGTTGGTGCTGGGCCCTGAAGACCTAGGAGTGAAACAGACTCAGTTTCTCCTCTCCCAGGGCTTAAGTTGCCCTGAAATGTATGGAGAAGGAATCATGCAATGACAGTGTGGCAAGAAACATGCTATGATGGGCGAGGCAAGGGGATATCATGGGATCACCTGGACTTGGCATGGTGGCGGCGGGGGTCAAGGAAAAGTTGTGAAGGAGGCAACCCCTTAGCTAAATAAGGAGTGTGTGTAGGGGAGCAGGGAGGAAGGGTGCATCAGATACGGAGGTAAGAGGGAAGATGTGATGCATTTTAAGACGTAAAAATTTATGGTGGAAGAATAGGAAGTTGCAACAGATGGGGCTGGAGAAGGAAGCAGCGGTCAGGAATGAATTTGTGAGCCCTGCTGAGGAGTTGGCAATGGTGAACACTGAAGGGATTTAAGGGTGGAGGGAGTGTGGAGTGGTCAGATCTGCATGTAAGGATGCATCATTGGAGGCTGGGTTGGGAAGATGTTGCAGGAATCCACAGGGAGATGGTGCAGCACGGATGGAAGTACATGGATTTAGAGGCATTTGTAAGATGGAATCCACCAGACTAAGGTCCTTCCGTTGGATGTGAGGGTTGAGGGAGAAGGAAGAGGCTACTGAGGGGGCAGGAGAGGACAGAGGTAAAGATATTAGCCTTGGACCACACCTTGCTTTTTTCACTTCTTATAGTAGCACATACAGAGCTGCTGTTTTGCTATTTTCCTTTTAGAATCTTCATAGTGTTCCATAGCATGGTTGTGCCGTAATTCATACAACTAGTCTCTTCTTGATGGAAAATTACATTGGTTCCAGTCTTTTACTATTATAAATCATGCTGACAGGACCCTGTGGCCTCTTGAGAATTTCTAATAGTGGAATTTCTGGGTCAGAGGGTTTAGGAGACTTGCCAATGTCTCCCAGCCAGTGGGTTGCAGAGCTAATATTCAGCTCCACTGGAAGAATTTGTGTCTGTGGTCTATCGCCTCTCCCATGCTGTGCTCTCCCAAGTTGAGTGACCTGGACCTCTGGACCCACAGGTCCTTCTTGTGGAGGGAGGACTGACTCACTACGGTGGTTGGGAAATCACCTGAGAGCTTCTGAAACATGCAGATTTCTGGGCCTTCTGAATAAGAATCCCTGGAGGCTGGGCTTGAAAACCTGAAGTTTTAATTTTGTCCCTAACACTTAGGTATCCTGCCCTTGAGTCTTGCACTGGAACTACCAGCGACTTCTTTGAGATCCTCTCCAGTTCTAAAATCTGAGGATTCAGAATAGTCTACAAACCATGCTGCCCTCTGTTGTGAGCTCCTCAGAAGGTTGGGGAGAAGGTGAGAATGGGGGGCTGCACAGAGGGGTGAACTTTCCATTTTGTGGGACTTTCTTCCCCCTTCTCCCATGGTATCCTGTGACACCATGCTGGATGACAAAAATTCAAATGCCCAAATTTCACCCACCCTTAGGGGTCAGGAGGTAGAAGGTTACACTGGGGGCTGTGATCCTCTTGGGGGCAAGGTGGGCTATAGCTTTCTAGACTTTGAGGAGCTGGCCCAGCCCCCTGTGGATGTGAGCATGGCTGTGACCCAAGGGTCCCCTCAGGGCAGCCAGACAACAGAATGGGGTCAACTCTGGGACTCTGCCTGTGCCCAGAGCCTGTTCTTAGGGGAGGTGTGGCTGCTGCAGACTGGGATGCCCTTCACTAGCTCTGTGCCCACATCATCTGCTGACACAGCACTCATGCAGCCTGGATTCCATGCGCATGGCAAACAACCCCTTTCCTCTTTCTCAGATTAGGAGGTGTGACCAGCACTTGCATCCGTTCTTTGTGGCCACTGAGCAGCATGCTGCTCCAACACTGTTGCTCCTAATTTATGATTAAACAAATAGTTAGGTTTAAAAGCAGCTTTATCCCCAGAGGGCCCTGTGAAGTAGCACTATTAATTTGGAAGCATTAGCCACCTCTTCCGGATACCCCCACCTAGACCTTTGTCACAGCTGAGGAAAGAAAAAACAGGGACCATGAGTGAAAAGACCTGGATTCTTGCCCTGCCCCAGTTGCTGATTGTGTGGTACCATGGACGCCTCTCAACTTTCTAGACCTCTGTTTTCCTCATCATAAAACTGAGATATGTACTTTCTGATGTACTTTTCTACTCTGGGCATCCTATGCATCTCTGAAGGATAGTTAAGTCAGCACTGATGTTCGCTGGCCTGCCTGTCCTGTTGGAAGAGAACTAGTCACAAGCAGCATTAAAACTCAGAAGGCATTTACACCAAGAGTCAGAAACACTGATTTCCATCTGAAACATGTGCAACTCAACCTTCTTGCCACACCAGTACGCCACGCAGAGGGTCTGAGAGATAATGCCTTTCAATGTGTGTTTCCATTGCTCTGGAATGAGGAGTTTCACAGGGGACAAGTGCCCCCAAAGCCCCAGCTGTTCAGGGGATATACCGCTTTGAGAGGGGCTTCATGGAGCACTGTTCCCCACTTAAGAGTCAGCATCTATGCTTGGCAGCTGTGGGACCTGGCTGACCAGGAGGCTGAGGGGAGGCCCCTAGAGGGAAGGGGAAGTGCCTAACTGGCCTGGACATTTGTGTTCCAGAAGCCCTGGAGTGGGTTTTTATAATGGGCTGCCTGGCTCTGTGCCCTCTCAGCTCTTTGATTGGCAGCTGAAGCTGGGAATTCCACACCTGTAGACTCAGCTGGCCCCAGGCTATGCTGGGACTGATCCTAGGTTTACAGGGAGGGGTTAGAAAGAGCCCTCGTCAGTTCAGTGTTGAGTGTAACTGTGGGTCCAGTCTGGCCTTAGTGTCCCGGTTTACCCTGGCTTGGGTTCTTATATCAATTAAGGTGCTAGTCTAAGAGGCAATTAACAGAAAACCCCACTGAGACTAGCTCAAATAAAGGACATATATTATATAACTTGAAGATTCAGGTTGGATAGATGCCAGGCTTGGCTGTTTCTTAGATTAATGATGTCATCAAGGACCCATATTCTTTGTGCTTCTCCCTTCTGCCATTTTTGATACTAACTTCATCATCTTGTTGGTAGCAAGGTGGTTACAGCTGTTCCAGACATCACATTGTGAATGTGATACTATCTGAAGGAAGAAGAAGGACTTTCCCTTTCTAGGGCTTCCTCTTAAGAGGGAGGAAATTTCCCCCTGTGTCTCATAGGCTCAAGTTCAGTTGCATGTCCAGTGGGATTACTAGATTGGCTTATATTAATCATACAGTTGAATGGATTTGGAAGAGGCAACCCAGTGTCCACCATGGTTTCTAGTGTTATCTGTTTTCTTTCTTGGTAGTATAATCTATCTGCTTTCTTGCTGGCTCAGTCTCTTTTCTCTTTAGCTATTTATCAATTACCTCTCTTTTCACCCTCCAGTTCCATTGTAAGCCCCCTCTGAATTTTTTGCAGGTAGTCACTCCAAATCTAGACTCGAGGCCAGAGACAATAGGAATCACATCTCGCCCATTGTCTCTCTTGGCCTGATCCATCTACCTGCTGGACTCTGGTTCCCATGTTCCCATTCCATTGGAGTAGAGATACTATTGTCCCATGTCCCTGGGTGAGATACGCAGCAGTGAGGTAGGTTGGAGGAGGGGCAGAACCAGGCTCGGGCTGAATCTCAGGGTTGGGTGAGGGCTCACAGGTCATGATCCCTTTCTGCCTTCCTTTATATTCTGATCACATGGATTGCTTATAACCAGAACTGGAAGGTACCATCATTTCCAGTCCCACCACTATGTACTAATTGGTCAACTGCCAGCTCTTACTACCACCTTGCTCTGGGAGTTACCTGGTGCAGGTTCTAGAAAGAAAAGTACAGATTCTGTGCTCATGAAGCTTTGCTCTGTTGGGAATGGCTTGCAATCATGGGGGACATGGCAAGTTGTCCTTTCTGTCAAGGGAAGAAGGCAGGAATTGGAAAGATAAGACCCCACCATGTGTGTTGGAAAGTCACTACTCTCCACCTGTAATATCATGGCTATGGTTGAGACAACTGAGTCCTGTTACCTTTCTCCCCTCCCCTCCCCCCCCCCCCCCCCCCCTCCCCTCCCCTCCCCTCCCCTCCCCTCCCCTCCCCTCCCCTTCCCTTCCCTTCCCTTCCGGAGTTCTCCTGGTAGTTGGTGCTATACAGTATGGGCAATACACAGCTGGAGAGCCACTCTGCAGGCACCTGCCACCATGGAATGCAGGTGATGTTTCCCAAACCACTAACTAGGGGCTTCCTCATAAGAGCCAGGATAAGGGGGAAGGGCTGAGGCAGAATGGGCTGTTAATTCCCCCAGCAGGCCAGTACTCAGTGCTGCCTAGCTTCTGTGAGCCCTAGTTTATTTTCAAAACACTTACACAGACAAGAGATCAGTTGGTTCACAGAACATCCTCTGTGAGATAGGGGAGGTACTACATCATCCCTGTTTCATAGCTGAGGAAACTGAGGTTCAGTAAAACCAAGCCATTAACTTGTCGTGCAGAATATTCTTGGCTAAGCTGACTGCTCAACATTACACTGGTCATTAGTGATGGATTTGAACTCATGAGTGCCCAGCAGTTCCCGCCTGCTGTGCTATATAGTCCTGAGGAGTGGCATAAAATTGAAGTGTCCCAGTGGACTGTGACCCAAGTTTGACCTGGGCCTCTAATCAGACGGCATTCTCTCCTAACAATGCCCGCTGACATCAAGGCAGATGGAACTGAGTTGTGCCCACAAGCAGAATTGTGCACAGCATGCAGGAGAGACCCTCAACACGTATTCTGGGAGTCTGTCAGTAAGCCACCCTGGGGTGGAAGGAACTGTATTCTCCTGTGTGTGCGTGTATGTGAGTGGGTGTATACCCACTCACATGGGCATGGGCTGTGGGTATGCACCCAACTGGGCCTGTGCTGGTCTTCCAGATTCCCAGGCAACACTTGGTACATTCTGCACAGCTTTTGGGGCCAGCTTCTGTTGCTCTTTTAAGAAATGAAATTCCCTTCCAGATGCGTCTTTCACTTGTTTTTCCTCCACTTGACAGAGCTGCCTAAACTTCTCATTCCGGGGCCCTCAGAGAAGTGTATCATTTCACGCTCCCTTGTTTAGCTTCTCCAAAGCTAAAGCCAAAGCTGGCACAGCTACTGATTAGCCAGAAATCAAAAGCAAAGGCTGGGCTTTTGATGGGACAACTGCTACATTAGAGAGGGATGGTTGTTTTACAATTGCAGGGTAAGGTCCATAATATTACCCACCACTGAATGGCCATTAGATTGCAAATTACCGGTCACTTTGCTGGACGGCTCAGTATTCGTGTAATCATGATGATAATATCCCCCATAATGGTCAGGCCCAGGCACCTACCAGGAGTCTGGCTGCTGAGGCGCCAAATTGCTGGGCTGCATACAGTAATGATTATCACGGCAGGAAGAAAGGAAGGCTGCCCCAAAGTCCTGCCTGTGTGGCAGTCTGTCCTCATTCCCCATTAGGAAGCATAAGGGACTATTGGACTTACTCTAGTGTTCCCTGGGGTTCTACCTCTTGAGGATCTAACTTTGTGTGGCTCTCCCACTCCATGACATTTCCAGTACATGGTCTCTTGGCTCAAATGTGCCAGCTGGGATGTGAACCCTGAGCTGACAAGTGGAAAAATAACATAATTGGTTTTCCGCAGTCTTTTCCTATGGTGAACTGTGTGCGTGTGTGTGCACGCATGTGTGCAAGTCTGGTGATGGAACTGTGGCTGTGAAACACACAAAGTTTTAAAAGCATTGATACTCATATATTTTTAAGTTGGGTTGTGGCTTCATATCTTGCATACATGTCATAGGTATTCTTTTATGGTACAAATATGCAAAAAGAAGAAGAAGACAAAGCTGATGGGGTGATGAGCCCTTGGGCCAACATTTGGCCTCTATCAGGGTCCTGCAGGACACAGAGGGCATGCTTAAGCAGGATAGTTATGGCTTTAGGTAAAGGGATCCAGGATGGGGTGGGAGCGGGGGCCACAGAACTGAATGCCATGAACTCACTTGAGTTTTGCCGTCAATTCTCATGGTACTGCCTCCTATAGCCAAACCCAGCCAGAAGCCAGAGGTGCTTTCTACAAAGGGCGGAGCAGGCTAGCGAAGGAAGTGGGATCTCGAGAAGTGAAGTGGACATACCCGGTGCCTCATCTGACGCCTATTTGTTAATGGGCTGTGTAGGCACTGGCTGGCTAATGGGGCCTCCTGGGCCCTGCGTGGGCTGGAATTCCAAGGTCTTAGTCCATTCTTACCCTGTGTTGCCTGGGAGTTAACCATGGTGGAACTCCAGACTTGCCTTTCTTTCTGTGGTTGTTTTCCTGGTCCAAGGGGCCAGGGATTCCTCAGCTTCCATCCAACTGCAGTCATTGCCCAGCATTTTGGCTCCTACAGCAGGCTTCTGGGCCTCTGGAATTGGTACAAGATGACTCACTGGCATGGCCCAGCTGATCAGCTGTGTAGGGAGTGCCCTGAGCACAGACCTGGGACTTGGCGGGAATCCCTCTAAGTAGGAGCTGCGGGGTGGGTGGTGGGCTAAGGAGGCTGCTGCAGGCTCAGGATCAGACAGAAGGCTTAGAGCTTCTCCGTGACTTGCATGGAGGCTCTGGATGGGGCCCCTCTCTGTGCTTCACTTTTGTCTCCAATCTGGAAGAAATGGCATCCTGCCAAAGTTTGTAAGGCACTGCAGCCCCCTCACCAAGCCTCCTTCCCAGCTCAAGAGAATGCTAGCTGCGGAGGGAATAAAGTTGGCATTATTTTCAATTCCCCCAGAAAAATACCATTCTCTGCCCTCCGAGAGCCCATTTGCCAAATTGCTTTTAGCAAGGCTGAACTAGTGACAGGAAAAGACTCAGATGGCATTCTGTGAAAGTAAAGAGAGCAGTGAAAATAGCAAATGCTTACAGCGTGCCTACTCTGTACTAGGTGTGTTCTATGCATTGCAGATGTTATTATATTTAAGCCTCATGACAACCCCATGAAGCAGGTGCTAAAGTTATCCCCACTTTTCAGATAAGGAAGCTGAGGGAGAGAAAGATGAAATAACTTTCCCAGTGTTATACAGATGGTAGTAGTAGAGCTGGGATTTGAACCTAGGCGGTCTGGCTCCGGAGCTGTGCCGCCTCCTTTTCCTTCTTGGCTAACTTCTCCTTAGTAGGTGCCAAGAGACAGGATGTTCCCAAGTATGAATGGAGTGTAGAGCTGGAAATAGCTTAGAGGTTCATTTAGTCCAGCCGCTGTGTTCTTACAGAGGGGGAAACTGAGGGTCCACAAGGTTCCATGATTAGCTCTCTGGAGCCTTGACCTAATGTGAGTGGTTTACTTGGCAGTTCTGGAAACACTGGGCAGCTCAAAAGTGGCTGGCTGTGCCTAGTGATAGTCTGGCAATTTTCCTAGCGTTGTTTAGCAAGTAAATTTCTTTGAAGCAAAATTCCTTTTATCCAAGAAGCAATGTGACCTCAAATCTCGTTTAATAAAACATGTCTGACGTTAGCCACATGAGGCAAAAGCCCTGAAGGTGTCTGTGCTGCCCTTGTGCTCTCTGAGTCTGATGCTGTTTCTGGCACTGGCCAAGGAGCTGTTTCTGCTGTGAATAAGTCAAGCATCCGGTTGTGCGGGCGCTCAGACCAGGTGAGCTGAGCAGGCTGGGGGCACAGACCAGAGGAGAGAGGCTCTTTCATCAATTTCCAGGGATTTCAGGGGGCACCTGAAGCATCGTTTTCTGCAGAGGTCCTCAGCCCACCCAGCCAAGCTGCTGTCACAAAGAACAGAGTGTCTTGGGCCATGTGATCATGGGGGAGGCTGCCCAGGCCTCCGAGGGGGCTGCCAGCTTCTGAGCTGTTGATTCCATGACTCTGGGACCCAGAGCTGCAGAGAAAGGGCAGCATTCTTCCTGTGGAGGCCTGATCCAAATGGCCCCATGGCTTTCTTTTCTCCGGGATCAGCAGGGCTACTGTTGGGAGGGACAATCGAGGTTGTTGTCCTGGCCTGGCCCAGAGGCACCACTGCCAGATGCAGAGCTGGCTCCCTGGGCTCATCCTTGCCGCACCTGCCCTCCTTATCATTGGGTGCTCGTGGGTCAGAGCCATACAGGAGCTCTGTTCCTTCCCACCTCCTGGCAGCTGAGGCCTGGGACAACCTCCCTCTGTCCAACCCAGACAGCCCAGGGGCCAGTGAAGAGGATGCCCCTTCTCCCACATGGCCTATGTATTTTACTTCTGGATACATTAGAATTAAGATGGAGACATTCAGTGTCTATGAAGAAAGTCTCATGTTAAATTGGAAGACACTCATTTGCTCTCATTTTCCAGATAATGCACTTACAAAGGGGTTAACATGTCAATGTTTTCCTCTTCCTTTCGTGTGGCTTAAGTGATAAAAGGGACAGAGCTTGCTCTCTTGGGGGAAGATCTTGCTATCTCTTCTCTCTCATGCCGTTTTTTAGTCCTCAATCATGTCAGTTTTGAGAAGGCCACATGTGACCTGGACAACTTCTACTCTTGGTATGAGGGCAAATGCTTTCTCATGCTGCAAATGGGAGATCGCAGGCCCGGGTTTGGTTATTGGGGGAGAAATATATAAAGAAAGGGTACTACGATCACTTTGATTCAAGGCACTTGAACCTATTGGGTGTTTGGTCAAAGAATCCAGGAATTTCTAAATCCTGTCTCAGACCAATAACCCCACCATCAGATGCTTTCCCATATCATCTGTATCAGTCAGGGTCTAGCAGGAAACTGATGGCGTACTCAAACTAATTTGAGGAGATTTTAATAAAGGGATGACTTATAAAAATGTGGGCAAGATTTAGGGAACCCATTGAGGGATGGTGCATTACCCTGGAGCTAGCAACAGCAGGAAACTGTTACCACTTTTAGGCCTGAAGGCCGAGGGGAGCAAGCAGTTACTGCATGCCAGAGAGCTGTAGCTCTTTGAGACAGCCTCCTGACAGAGCTTTGGCCTGTGGAAGAGGGAAGCAGTCAACCAACCATGATCTAGCCAAGGGGGATTCAGAGTAATCAGTCTAATCAATCTCACACTCTTCCCACACCCCCACTGGCCAGTTCCTCCCAATGGCCAAACGCAAGCAAAAGCCAGAGAGACAGCATGTTGATGAAGTTATCAATGCCTTCTGTAAGAGTCAACACTCTGAGGCACAGAGCAGGGTGGAAAAGGGTGGAGAGTGGATTTGGAGAGGTAAATGGAAAGTATCTAGCACAACATCTTAATGTCACCTGCCTTCTACCTTATCTCTGACTCCTAACAAATATGTATATATACATATACCCTAACCTGGGGAATGGTGCTAGACAGTAGACAGAGGGCAGGATTGCTGCTAAACATCTTACAATGCACAGTGCAGCCCTCTGATAACAAAGAATTATCTGGTGCAAAATGTCAATAGTGCCAAGGTTGAGAAACCCTGCTCTAAGTGGAGAAAGGAAGATTTGGGCTCTGTGAAAGGGAATCAGAGAGCAAGTAGAAAAAAGAGAAGAGTTTTTGTGCGTGTTTGTTTTGGTTTGCTTGTTTTGTTTGAATAGGAAGAACCTATCACAGAGGAAGTTTCCACTTTTGTCTTTGGGGAGGATGGTCCCATGTTGGGGTGCAGCTGGGCTCACTCTCTGCATCCTGGGAATCAGCTGGACTGCAGGGTCAAACATCTACAAGTAGGATTGAGAGCTTTTTTGGGGGAACATCTTAGACCATGGGGATGACCCTCTGACTTTCTCTGCTCTTTGCGGCTGCTGGAAGTGGTACAGCAGACTCTAAAGAGCTATTTCAAGATGGTTCAGCCAGACCCAAAGGTCTGGCAGAGTTTTTGCCTTTTCCAGGCTTTGGGGTTCTCTGATTTTCAGCTTGAAGCTCTTAGAATGTTAATAAGTGGGGACTTACAAAGTCCTGAAATAGTTCTCAGGACACAAAGGAAATGTCCTAGCTCAGAAAGTAAGCGAGTGTAGTCAGCTGTCCTTTGTTAACTTGCTGATTAAACCTGGTCTTTGCTTCTTTATTCTCTTCCTTCCTATATCCCATTTTCAGGTTATTTCCCTGCCTGTCTGTGCCTTGGTTAGAGGGAAGCAGCAGGCAGAGAAGAAAACTCCATATCCGCTTTCTTTGGCAAGTTATTAAGAAACTCGATGAAAACATGAGGAAGTAATGAATAAAATTACCTTTAAAAAATCAGGATTAACAATTACCCATGCTATCCCTCCCTCCATCACCATGTCTTGACCAGGCTGTATTACAGCTTGAACGACTTTAATATTTATCAAATTTTATTTATTTTTTAAACAAGCAATCCATTTACATTGTTTAAAAACAAACTGACAGAGGATTTAGATAAAGAGGCCACAGTCCCCTCTCCCTGTCCTCCCATCCCATCCTAAAAAGCAATATCCGTCCAGAGATAGTCTATTGCTCTACAAACAAATAACGCATATACACTTTCCTTTGATCTTTTCATCCCATTCAAATAGTAGTGTATTTGCTTTCTACTCAGTAATGTATGTTGGAAATCCTTCCATATCAGTTAAGAACTTTTAAAAAATTGGTTCCATGTTATCATATGGATATACTTAATATTATTTGGTCAAAAATAACTTGTTTTTAAAAAGGCTTCTCAGTCTATTTCAAACCAGAAAGAATGCTCAACTAAAAACAAAAACAAAACAAAACTGAAAGTTTAGGCATTTGCTTCTATCATTTTGTAAAGCTTTTATTCTCTCATCTTCCTGAGATTTTTGTATTTTTTCCCTGCATTTGCCCCTTAACTTCAAACCTCTATAAAATAGTTATTCAGAACCATGGAGTGTCCCAGAGGTTTGGATACTGCTTGCAACCTAAACCGTGTCTGTCTTATTAAAGTACTGAATGTTTACTATTTTTTTTCTTATGGAAAGCCACCTTGAGCCAGTCAAATAATATCAACATCAGAAAAACCTGTTTTGGCTTGGGACAAGACATTGCACCTCTCTGGTCCCCAGTTTTTCCATTTAAAAAAATCTAGGTAGTATCCTGGGGCCTTAGCACCTTGGAACCTTTGTACCGGCAGGGCTAGTTCAGATTTAGAAGAGCCTACTCATCTGGACTGTATTTCTGTGGACAGCCAAGACCCGTGTAAAAGATGAACATATTTAAAGTAAAGAAAGAACCTGCTGTATTTGGAAGCCAAAGACAGGGCAGGCAGAAGAGCCGTCAGGGTGTACAGCGTTCTGGGGCTCCAGGGCTTTGAAATCCTTTCCACTGTTGTCACTTGAATGTCGAACACGTTATTCTCAGAGGACACTAAAGAGAAGTACAGGTACCGTGGGCTCCAGGGGGATTCATTATTCAAGGCACAAAATTTCCTACTCTGGCCTGAAACACATTATAATTCAAATGAGTCCACCACAATAGAAGAAAAATATGCAAGCAGATTTCTCTCTCTTCATGTTTTTTTCCCCTCCTCTCTGAAGCCCTGTAATTACAGCAGGCAGGTGGAGCATCTGGGGTGTGGGGGGAGTCAACTGTATTTTTACCTTCCCAGGAACACGACTTGCCTACCGCGTCAATATATTTTATTTTTAATTAAGCGCCTATTGCAAAATCTGAGTCCCTGTGCAAAAGTCTGATTCACAACTTTTTTTCCCCCCTGCGGTTCCCCCAGATGCTGCTGCTATTACTGTCTCAAATTTCCCCTCTTAAAATTTGCTCCTTTAGTAAATTACTTATGGCCTTTTCCTGAGCTCTGCAGCTCTGAGGCGGTCCAGCTGCGGGGCCTTCACCTATTTTTTCCCCCCGTGCCCCGTACACCTGAGTCAAGTCAGTTTCTTCGCCTGCCCAGCAGCGCCATGTACCACGAGCGCGCCGCGGTTCAGGCCCGGGAGCCCCTTCCGCTTCCCCGCTTTCCCCACAGCGGTCAAGGGAGGCTGGGGGTGGCGCTGTGCCCGTAAGAGACCTCCAGTCCTGCGCTGCGGGGCAGCGGACCTCAGCCCTGCAGCTCACCCGCCGCGCCCCCCTCCCCCCGCAATGTGTGAGCTTTGCGGGCTCCGGCGTAGGAGCCCCACTCGGAGGAGGCCACGGGATCCGAGACCCCTATGTTGGCCAAGGGCGGGGTGTGTGCAGGAAACCCCCCTTGCTGTCGGCGCGCCGGGCCGGGGAGGAGGAGTGGGAGGACGATGCAGGCGCCCGGGCGGGAGCCGAAGGGTCCTCGCTCTCTCCCCTGATGCTGGCCACTGAGGAGGCAGAGCCTGGGCAGCCCAGGATCTCGGCAGAGCGCGCCTTTTCCGATCGGGGAAGTCCGGGACTCCAGGAAGGACGGGAACTCACGTCCAGGGACAACATCGCCCGGAGACCCTGGACCGATGTCTGGGCAGGGTGGGGGCTCTTGGGGTTCCCGCAGGGAGAGTGAAGCCGGCCCTTGACCTGGTGCCTCCAGGCGCAGTGGGGGCCGGGCCGCTGCAGGATCCCTGCGAGCCGACTGCCCGGGCTAGGTGCGCCTCCCGATTCCGGCTCAGTGTTGTTCCTGTTCCCCCGCTCTGGGAACCAGTAACTGGATGCAGATGGGTTCCCAGCAGTGCGCGGGGCCGTGCCCAGGCCCGCGGCCTCGCGGGGGTGGCTGCTGGCCACCGCGCTGCCACTCTGGCTGTTAGCTGGCATTTCTGCCTCCTAGGGGCAGTTTGAGGCGTGCTCGGGGTTGGCCCGGGACGGTGGAGGGAGACTGCAGCCAAAGCGCAGGTGGGGCTGTCAGCACTTGGAGAGAGAGCGCAGCCACCTTCTGTCACTAGTGAGTCTTAACCAAGGGCAGGAGAGTCAAAAGGGTGTTTTTAGGCTAGGAGAGAAATCTCCCTCCGGAAAACAAACCCACGTGTCCAAAACAGGGGCCAAGCCTGGAGTGAGTGCCACATCTTTGCTGCCCCATGGACCTTCCTCGGGCAGAGTCAGCCTCTGTCCATGCCTCCAGTTTCCTGCTCAAGAACCTGTACTGGGGCCCCAGATCTGTCTAAGGAAGGGTGGGAAGAGTTGGGGGCTGACTACTGGTTTGATCTCAGGGAAGGACAGGCCTCCATGGGACCAGCAGGGGGCTGAGGGCCAGACGTTGCCAGCAGGTCCCATCTCCCTCTGAAGAAGATGTGGGTCAATTTATGACCTAGTCCAACCCTCCTGTTCTTAGTGACCCAGAGACTAGGCTTGGAGTTCTGTGATTCCTCTTTTACAACTTCTATTGTATTTTTCTTTCTCATTACAAAAGCGCTGCATGTTTTTTGTAGAATTAATGAAAAATGCAAATACGCAAAATGAAGAAAATAAAAATCAAACCAACACACTCTTCATTACCTAGAGACAGACTTTTCTTGTATATCCCCAAACAGTTATTCTGTGGAACAGTTGGCTTTTTCTTTTCTAAACAATGTATTGTGAATATCTTTCCATGTAAGCATCCTTCCAATGAATATCGTTCAATAAGTAGACTTTCTTCTTAATGACTAAATAGTACTTTCATAGCAGGGATGTAGTATGATGTCTTCAGCTGTTCCTTTCCTGGGCTTTTAGGGTGTTGTCACGTTTTTCCTTCTGTCCACCCCATTCCAGGGTCATTCCCCTGCTGGGTCACTATGCATGTCCTTAATTATTACCCTAAGACCTATTTCTCAAAACAGTTGGGTTAACTGCTCTGCATTTTAAAAAAGTTTAAGTACATTTTGTTGAATTGACCTTTAGAAAGGTTATGTCAGTTCATACTCCCACCTGCAGAAAATGCAAAAGTTTGTTGCCAGAATTCATCACCATCAATCATGAATATTAGTCTTCTTTTCATTCTTTTATCTTTGACTTTTTTAAAATTGGAGTATTCATCTTTTACTTACTGGTTTGTAAGAATGTTTTATATATTCAGTCTATTAATTCTTCCTCATGTATTTTGCATTGTCAATTGTTTTTTACATTTAAATTTACATTTAACGTTTTTGTGTAGTTGAATTCTAAATATTTTAATTTATGGTTTCTGCCTTTGGTGACCATTCTATAAAGTCCTTCCTACATCAGAATTTTCTAACTCCTTGCCTATATATATATATTCCTCTAGTACTTCTATTGTTTCATTTAAAATTTTGATTCATATGGAATTTATTTTGGTATATGGTACAAAACAGGAATCTAAGTTTTCTCCCTGCCCACTCCACCTACCCTCGTTGTTGGTTCCAAATCTTTTTGACTCTGGCACGTACTGTAGCCAATTCCTAAACAAACAGAGCCAGAAGGGAAGATCTGGTGGCAGAGATCCTGCCTCAAGGAAGCACAGAAACTCGAGGTGAAGGATTGAGAAACTTCCTAAAACAGATCTATTTTGGAGCAGTACCTGATTGGAATCACATAGACATAGATGAATTCCAGTTTCTGCTTCTTTTACCCTGTGGAAACTGGAGCAAGCTACTTGACTTATTTAAACCTCAATTTTATATGTGTACAACTGGCATACCAATAGCACCTACCTCTGAAGATGGATGTGAGGATAACGTGATAATATGTTTGGCACATAGTAAGCACTCAGTATTATTAGTTAATAGGTAGGAGGAAAATGAATGCAATTGCATGTGATATGGAGATATTAAAAAGAAATACAAGCTATCAATAATTATAGAAATAAAGGTAATGAATCCATGTGCTATAGTTACAGTTTGAGTTCAAGAGAATTTATCCAGACCAATTAGGAGGTTTTCCCGTGGGAAAAAAAAGAGGCTGGGGGGTAGGGGCTTATATTCCTATAGCCTGGATCTACTGGAGTCTGGACTTCAACTAAACTCAGACATTTCAAAAGAGTCTGGTAGCATTTCTGTTCTCAAATCTGTTCCAAAGCTTTCTGATGAACCTGTCTGGGTTGAAGAGAATCAGCTGAACAAGCCGGCATTTGGAGAGCTTACAGGATACAGAGCACGGGGGCTTGGGGCTCTAAATGGGCAGCCATCTCCTTCCTGGCTCACCCCCAGCTGAGGATTGCTGCAAAGAGAAATAGTCACTGGACATGAGCCAGGGCACCAGTCAGCTTAACCAAAGGAATCAATGGACACTGTGTTTGCCTCTGCAAATGAGGAAAATGACATGGTGAGAAGGCATATGCCTTGTCCAGAATCACAAATCCCAGGGGCAGAGAAAGCAAAGAGAAATGTTGCCTCAGAAGGAGCCATTTCCCATCGTGAGGATGCCTGGAGCCCGGCCTTGAATAACAAAGGAACGGGACGCTGCTCTTCAGCTACTGGGCAGTGGAGGCCCAGCATATTTTTATGAGGCATGGACAATGAGTAGCCATTCAAAAGGCCAAAGCTGCCTCTTAGAAAAAGGCAAATATCTTAGGAATCCCTTGTTACTAGGCAAATGCCTGACTGCTTTTTATGGGAGTGAGACTCAGCTTGATGCTCTGTATGTAGGGCTTCAAGCTTGGATTCTGAATTTTGCTTCAATGGAACATTGGTTCTCAATTCTGGCTGCATATTGGAATTAGCTGTGGAACTCTAAAAAATATAGATGCCCGGGTCCCACACCCGGAAGGCTGGATTAAATTGGCCTGTAGTAGGGCTGAGATGTCAGTAACTGTTAAAAAGCTCCTTAGTGATTCTAGTATGTAGTTTAGGATTGAGAAGAAGCCCCTTTTTTGCATTGCTGTATTATCTCTCTTCCCAGCTGGTGAGAACTAAGTTATAAGACAAAACTAACCTAGCAAGATGTTTTTCAAACTTTAAGGAGTTATCTGGGGATCTTGTTAAAATGCAGATTCTGATTCAGGAGGTCTAAGATGGGGCCTGAGATTCTGCATTTCTAACAATCTCTCAGATGATGCTGATGTTTCTGGTCTCAAGGCCACCTTTGAGTACCAAGAGTCTAGAAGTGGTCCTCATATTTCAGTGAGCATAAAAAAGACCTGATCAGCCTACTGAAAAAGTAGATTCCAGGGCTGATTCAGAGTGTCAGGGATGGAGTCCAGGAATCTGCATCTTTAACCAGTTCTCAGGTAAACTGATAGTTCAAAGGCCACTCTTGGAGAATGTGATCAGCCTGCCTATGGTTTGCTCAGGCATGAGCCTTTTCAGCACATCCTGGAATAAACGCTTGGCTGGAAGAGCATGCAGTCAATTGGCTTGGAGTTGAAATGGAGCAGAGAGCCCTTGATGCCTGGCTCCCAGGCCTGCACTCCAGCTCGCTGACTCTGAGATCCCTTAGTGTTCAGGCCAAATCCCATTACCACAGGAGACCTACAAGTCTTTGCATTTCCTGGTATAAAGGAGCTATCTGTTTAGGTTTGGGTTTTTTTTTAAAATTAATTAATTAATTAATTTAATTTTGGCTGTGTAGGGTCTTTGTTGCTGCTCACTGGCTTTCTCTACTTGTGGTGAGCTGGGGCTTCTCTTGTTGCGGAGCAGGGGCTCTAGGCATGCGGGCTTCAGTAGTTGTGGCTCGCGGGCTCTAAAGTGCAGGCTCAGTAGTTGTGGCGCACGGGCTTAGTTGCTCCGTGGCATGTGGGATCTTCCTGGACCAGGGCTCGAACCTGTGTCCCTTGCATTGGCAGGCAGATTCTTAACCACTGCGCCACCAGGGAAGTCCCTAGGTTTGGGTTTCTATTGTAAAGTTATTTGACCTGTCCCCCCCTTGGAACTGTGACTAATACATCAAGAGTTCAGAGCATAGATCCTGGGAGAATGAAAAGCAATAGGCCTTTAAAAAATAAATTTATTTATTTATTTTGGGCTGTGTTGGGTCTTCGTTGCTGCACACGGGCTTTCTGTAGTCGCGGCAAGTGGGGGCTACTGTTCATTGCGGTGCGCGGGCTTCTTGTTGTGGTGGCTTCTCTTGTTGCGGAGTATGGACTCTAGGCACACGAGCTTCAGTAGTTGTGGCATGCAGGCTCAGTAGTTGTGGCGCACAGGCTTAGTTGCTCCGCAGCATGTGTGATCTTCTTGGACCAGGGCTCGAACCTGTGTCCCCTACGACATTGGCAGGTGGATTCTTAACCACTGCGCCACCAGGGAAGTCCAAAAAGCAATAGGCCTTAAAGATGCCTTCCACACAAGGAAAAATCTCAAGCAGGAAAGTAAAAGGTGGTATAAAAAAACAGCGCTATATGTGCTCTTAAAGATATCAAATAAGAAATTGTCCCCAAATTAATATGCTTTTTTTCTTTACTGAGATAGCCTGTGAGGTAGGGTAAACCCAAGACCTGAAATGAGAGTCTGAAGGAAAATTGACAAATCCTACCTATTCTCTCTTTTGGTTACTGTTAGGGCCACCACTTTTCCAGTGCTAATTATTCAGCTTGTAGATGATTCTGGGTCTTTGTTTTTCTCCTGGTTCTTCTCTCTTGTTTGGGCCATTTCACTGCTTATTAGCCATTCCACCAAGGATGGAAAATGGAAATGGACAGTGTAACATCTTTGAGTACGTCTGTTTAGAGGTTTGATGGAGAGAAAGAGAATTAATTATTATTGCAGATCTTACGGAATTCACCTCAATGTGCTGTTCAGGTCCACTTTTATATGGTAAATTCAAGCCTTATAACAAGAACAGAATGCCTTTCCCATAGTTCACCAACCACCAGCAATAATTTGGTAGAAAAATTAGAGTTTGAAAAATGCTTAATTCTTTCATTCATTCTGATACACTTATGACTTTATATGCTTCCTCTTCTCAAGTTGTCTGGTAAAACTGTTGGGACGTGGGAGACATACATTTATTACCACACATGTGTAACTTTCATGTTTAAGGAAGGTTCTTTTGCCATCTATTTCTTCTAGCTAGTTACAGTATATTATAGAACAAAACAAACTTCCTGTTCCTGTTACTTGGTGTAATAAATATCTTGGTGAAATTTCTTTCAGAGTTTGATTACTCAGTCAAAACCTAAGTATCCTGCTGGGAGAAGAACAATTATTTTAGTGACACTGTTCTATGCTTTGGTTGAATTGAATAGTTACTAATCCAGCCAGAGAAGAAAGACACAGGTAATTGGAATTGAGCAAACACACTGAGCCCCTCAGAAAAAAAGACTAACAAGAAGCGTACAATTTCTCACTAAACATCTCTCCATCTATTTTCTCTTTTCCTTACAAGAGTCATTGTAGGTGTGGGAAATAACTCTAGAGGCCTGGTCTGCACTAGGGGAAAATGCTATTCCTCAATTAAGTGACCTGGAAATGAGTTTAAACAGACACAGTCTGCCCATGGTCAATGTTAGGTCAATAACTCTAATAGCCAATTTGAATTTTCTGTTAAGAAAATGTAACACCCCTAATCAACCATCCCACCCCACTCTGTGTAACACCACCAGATAATTTTGGATTGTCTGAGGACAGAAAACAGGGAGGTTGGTTGGCCAACTTTCATGTAACTTGTATAAATTAATAGCAACCATTTTCTCTCATTCATCTACACAACCCAAACTACTCGGCCTCATCCAGAACCACTGCAGGAGAGCAGTTGTTAGAAGGGGTGAAGCAATAGGATTGACTGTCTTGGTTGTGGTGTGGTCAGGATCCCCGAGACTGGATGCTCCATGGAAGTTCCACGACTCCTGCTTGGTGCTGTATCCCTGGTGCATAACACAACACTTGGTTCTGAGTAGGCACATAGGTTGGCAGTCTGGGTTTAAACCAGGTCAGGTAACTGATGACTTTTTAATTTATGGATTTTTAGAGCTGGAAGAGACCTTTGAGAGAATAAAGATCACTATAGGGCTTCCCTGGTGGTGCAGTGACTGAGAGTCCGCTTGCCGATGCAGGGGACACGGGTTCGTGCCCCGGTCCGGGAGGATCCCACATGCCGCGGAGCGGCTGGGCCCGTGAGCCATGGCCGCTGAGCCTGCGCGTCTGGAACCTGTGCTCCGCAGCGGGAGAGGCCACAGCAGTGAGAGGCCCGCGTACCACAAAAAAAAAAAAAAATGATCACTATAAATTTCCCATCCAGCAGCAATTTTACCATCTTCCTTCCGTACAGAATCATGATTTTGTTCAGTTGTTCTCTTTCTCCCGTACCCTCAGAAGAGGCAGAAACAATCCCTCTCAAGGGGACTCCTTTTTAGTGGCTGGTTCAGAAATGGGCACTCAGTGATGACCAATGCTATGTGAGGAACGTCTTCTGGGGGATTTTCTCACTCCTTTTCCTCTGGATGCTTTGTGTCTGACTGTGATACCTAGAATTATGGCAGTCATCTTAGTACCAGCATAAGGATTAAGCTGATATTCAGGTTGGCAAAATAGAAAGACAGAAAGAACCCAGATCCTGATTGACACTGAATCAATCAACCTCTATGATGGTTAATGTTTTGTATCAACTTGAATGGGCTAAGGGATGCTCAGCTGGTAAAACATTATTTCTGGATGTGCCTATGAGGGTGTTTCTCAAAGAGATTAGTATTTGAATTAGTAGACTAAGTAAAGCTCACCCTCACCAGTGGGGGCGGGTATCATCCAATCCATTAAGAGCCTGAATAGAACAAAAATATGGAAGAAGGGTGAATTTGCTGTCTTGATTGAGCTGGAACAGCCCATCTCCTCCTGCCCTCAGGCATTGGTGCTCCTGGTTCTTGGGCCTTCAGACTCCGACTGGGTTTTACATCATTGGCTCCCCTGATTCTCAGGCCTCTTGTTTGAACTGGAATTATACCATTGGCTCTTCTAAGCTTCCAGCTTGCACAAAACAGATCATGGGACTTCTCAGCCTCTATAATCATGCAAGCTAATATAATATAATATAATATAATATAATATACATATATATACACACACATATATGTATCTGCTATTGGTTGTTTTTCTGGAGAGCCTTGACTAATACAAGCTCTAAACTGCCTTGCCACTCAGCTCTCTGTTTTGCAGGGTAATATATTTCCTTAATGTTTCAACCAGTTCACATCAGAATTTCTTTTGCTTATGGCCAAACCATCTTAAGTGATTAAGAGAATTTTAAGACCACATTCTCATTTCACAGAAGATGTAACAGAGTTTGCTCAGTGTCATGTTGTAGATGACAATAGAATTCAGGACTAGAGGTTGGGTCTTCTGCCCCAAGGTCATTTGTATTATATGGTGCCTCTTTTACAATTACTTGATTATAAATTAAAAGCGGCTTAAAAGTGTATTTATGAACACACTGTCTCTATATTTAACCAAATTGCCCCACCTAGGTCAAAGTCTGGAATTCTCATGCAAATTTTCCTCATTTGGACATGCTAAATCAAACTGACCACTCTCACATACAAAGAGTGTGGTCGTTGACTCTGAAGACCTGAGAACACTGTTCCTTATTGCTGGGGAGCGCTAGACTGGAAGATCTGATCTGTGGGGTAACTGTGGGCAAGAAAGACAAATATACCTTTTTGGGTCAAGACCTGACATCTGGGAGACAACATTACTGGATGTTGTCTAAGGCCTTTGTCAAGACTTTGGTTGGCAGATTTAATGGAATCCAGAGGCAGAGGATAGCGCAAGAATAGGAGGGGGAATAAGGGGTGGGGGAAGATCGGCTTATTTTTCTGTTCCTGGTGGCATTTCTTATATCAGGCCATTCCCCCATCTGCAAGACCTTCTGTTTGCCTCTAGTGCTACCCCAGTCTACCCATGCTGTAGGGTGAAGCTGTACCTCCCCCACTTAGTCTTCTCTGATCACTGCAGCATGTGCCAATAACTGTTGCTCAGAAGTCACTCATTTTCTGAACTCCTACTCATTTATTAAACATACCATGTTATCATGGAATATTTCTTCTTGTATTTTACTCACTTTGCCCCCATGTGTTATCTTTAGGGAGCAGATCAGCAAAAAAGAAAGGACATAGACTTCAAGGGCACATTGACTTGGTTTGAATCCTGCTCTGGGGCTCCTGCTTTGCAGAACTCCAGGGGCCAGTCCCTCAACTTGGCAGCCTGCCTGGCTCTACCCCTCTGGAGTAACCTTCTCTGGCCATCTCAAGTCCACTGTGAAATGCAGTTGGGGCAGTTGTGAATAAGCATACTGTATTAGTTTTCTATTGCTGCTGCAACAGATTACCACAAATTTAGGGGCTTAAAACAATACACATTTATTACTTTACAGTTCTGGAGGTCAGAAGTCTCAAATGGGTCAGCAAGGGTGCTGTCTTTAGGAGGCTCCAGGGGAGAATCCATTTCCTTGCCTTTTCTAGCTTCTAGAGGCTGCCTGCATTCCTTGGCTTATGGCCTCACATTGGTCCAACTTCTTTTTCCTTTGTCACATCTGTCTCTCTTGCTCTGACTCTGACCTTCCTACCTATCTCTTAAAAGTACCCTTTAAGGAGACTGTTGAGCCCACCCAGATAGTCAGGATCATCTCCCCATCTCAAGATCCTTAGCTTAATCACTTCTGTAAAATCCTTTTTGCCATTTGAGGTAACATATTCACAGGGATTTGGGCATGGGCATCTTTGGAGTAGGGGGAGGCATTTTTCTGCCTACCACACATATACTCTTTGGGTGCCAGTTTCCACATCTGTAAAATGGAGATACTATCATCTTCCTCACAGGGTTATTGAGATGATTGAATGAGGTAATTTATGTGTGTAAATTCCCAGCTCGTGCCTGGCACAGTGGAGGTGGTCAGTTCTGGTCAGTGTTCTCTTCTAAGTGGGTAGTTGTAAGCTGGAGGCCAAGCACTATGACTTCCACCTCTTTCTAACCCCTTAGCTTCTAGCTAGTGCTCGGTACCAAGTAGGAAATCAATAAATGTAATAAATAATTACCTTCATCAATGACAATGCCTTGCACATAATAAGGGCTCTAAAATGATTTGTTGATTGTTATTTTGTTAGCAATCGGTGGGTGGGGAACATCTGATTAATTAAATACTATTATTTGTCAGATCCAAAATATAAATTTGGATTCTTCTGCTATACTTTTATCTAATTACCTTAAACATTAGTGGGAGAGAGGAATTAGCTCACAGTACAATTTAAGGGAAAAACATCTTGCTGTCATGGACTTTCTCCTTGGTCTGGAAACTACTTGGTTTCCTAGGGTGCAGCTGACTGTTCTCTCTGCAACTGAAAAATCTCTCAAAGGGCCTGTCCAGTTAGGTCACACAAAGCCAGTTTTATTATTTAGAGAGCACACAATGCCCCTCACACGGGGCACAGAGAGGAAGGAATTTTTTTAAGCCAATTCCAGTCCCCTGGAGCTGCAAACGGCCCTCAGGGCAAAGAAGCCTGCACAATAATTGGGAGGAGTCTGGCAGGAGAGAGGCGGACATAAGTTAAAGCTGCATTTCTCTCTATATTCGGGTGTGCCACACCACTTTTTAAGCATTCCCCTCTGGGACAAACCTGTATGTCAAGATAAACAGTCAAATAATATGCAAGGGTCAAATCAGGAACACTGCAGCCTCAGCTCAAGAAAATAATCCTGGGAACATTAGCGTGTGTGCCTCAGTGAAGTGGAGGGTACAGGCTCCGATGATTCTGCAAGAAAACTGGGTCAGGGAGGAGACGCTGTCTGTTTAGAATAAACTGTATGTTCAGGCCCCCTAAACGTGGTAGGTTCATGCTTTCTCAAGATAATAAGGTGGAAAGTGACCTTTCATCATCCCTCTATCAAACCATAGTGCAGCTGCCCCAGGAATCCCTAATGCAGTCAGGGATAATGTGTCTAGAGAATGGGATGAGAAAGAAACCAGAGACCAGACCCCAACACTGTGAGAGGGAGGGTTGTGAGAGGAGGGCAGACCATTAGTTGGGACCCCTTTGCCCTTAAAGCCAGGTAGGTACTGTGGGGAGAGGATTCTGCACGCTGCCATCTCTGAGGCCTCTCCCTGGGCTTCCAGGCCATCAGGGCTTGGTCAGTGAAAGCCAAGGGAGGGGCAAGAGCGGTGAGGTAAACACACCTGGTCACAGCGTTCTGAACTGCTAGCACATGGGGGTCAAACTTGTATAAAGAACTTTTTGGGGACATGGGGGAAGCGTTATTTGTACAGTATGTGACCAGAGTGTAGAATTCATGGACAGACAATGAATGGTCTTAATGTCTCAACTTCTCTCTGGACAGAGCAGGCTGGCAGGCCCTGGGGAGTTGGGCTGGCTGAAGTGGCATATTGCAGAGGCCAGAGCAAATCCCAGCAGTAATACCTAGGAACATAGCCATTGGTGCCCAGGGCAAGGAGCCCAGAACCAGAGTCGAGTTACCAAGGTTGTACTAGGAGGGTGAGTCAGGTGAATAATGAAGAGCGTCTGGGACCACAGGGGGCTAATGAGTACAGTGTGAGGATGGAGGTGAGAAGGTGTGGCCCAGAGGAAACCCCTAGACATCCGTGTGCAGGGGTACCTTGGAGCATCCGTATCTAGGGCATCTGCGTCTTATGGCTTGAGGACAAAGCTCAGGAGTAGAGACTCAGAAATGTTTTGAGCAGATTGTTCACTCTGAAAAACTGAGATACTCATTCTTTATGATGGACATTATTAGGAAGGGCAGTCAGGCTAAGCAAGGGGCCATACTCTGTCCCTTTTGCCACAAAACAGAGGATAGTCTTTGAGTCTGGCCTTGTCTAATAATTCCCACCCCCCTCCACTGCCCCATAGAGGGCTTTTAGGTATCGCTCCCAGGCGGAGGACTTTCTGTACTTTTCTTGGGTAGGGTAAAAGCAAATTCCACTCTGAGAAGCCCATATAGAATAACTGTCCCTAGGTAAGCCCAGGTGTCAGGGCAAATCAGGCATGTGTCTTCCTTGGACTCTACCTCAAGGAAAGGTCCATTTTTAAGACCAGCTCCTGAGTAAGCAGAACAAGCATAGATATCGAATAAAATATCACTTGCCATCAAAAATTCTTTGAATTTAGTTTGCAGTCCACTTGTTAAAGTGCCATCAACCAATGAGCCTCAACCAGCTTGATAAATACACACAACTGGAGCTGCTGTGGAGATATAGACGGAGCCTGATGCAGGCACAGCACACAAAACCCCCTCGTTTCATGGCTTTCAGAAAGCTTGCTGATGATCTCTCTCTTTCTCCTGTTCTGAACTCTCTATGGAGAAATCCATCGAGGGGGAAAGCAATGACTGCTCTCACTGGGCCAGAAATTCCAGGCTGAAATAACCCAGGGGTAGCAGGCGGGCTTGACAGTCTGTCAGTTTCTGGATAGTGTTATTCGTCAATCACTCATTCCAGGTAAATTGCAGAAGCTCCTTGCATTCATATCAGATTTTATTTGCTCATGGCGCAGTTTAAGCCCAGTTTCTGGAGCGTCTACAGGGAACTAGGTGCCACCCTGTCCATTGGTCATGAGGAAAGCATTAAGTCAGCCCACGGCTTTAGTTGCTTTTTCTTCCCATCTGAGACTAAACCTCTGAGTCTTCTCATAATTCTTGGTATTACTTTTATGCGCTGATCTCATTTTGGCTGTAGCCATGTTTACCTTCTTTCTGTTCCTTGAATGTGCTAAATTCATTCCCTCCAAAGGGCACCTGCATGGCTCTTGCCCCAGATCTCCCTACCACTGCTATCCGTCACCTCCTCCCAGTCTTCCTCTCTCTCCTGCCTCATTTGGCTTTAAAAAAAACAAAACAAAACAAAACAAAACCTCTCATAGCACTTATCACTACCATTATTTTCCAATGTATGTGTTTGTTCATTTATTTATTATATTTCTCTCCTCTGTAATGGAAGCCCCCAGTCTGTGGATAGCGCCAGGTGAGTAGCAGGTGGTCCACAAAAATTGAGGAGTGCGTGGCCCTCAGGGAAAAACCCAAGGAGGATGGAGAGCCTCCCCACAGCCCCCTCTCTCCCTCTGGGCCTCGGCAAGCCTCCCAGTGATTCCGCCTGCTTTCTACCACACCCACAAGACTGGAGAATAAGCCCAGTAGGGCAGTGTTCTGATTGTCTTACATATACAGATAAGAAAACAACTGAAACTTGGTCCTCGCTGTATGGAGATAAAAACAAAGTAGTTTTTTCTTCAAGAAGAATGTTTGTAATAACAGTAATCTGAAAATAATTATATCTATAAGGTCTTTGGCAAAGCCACCCAGGAAAAGAAAAACAATAGATGTGAACGCTTCAGTGAGTTATAACACCACCTTTCAGCATCAAACTGCCCTGGAATCAGATTCAGATAAACTGGTTTCATCAACTCTAGACTCAGCTGTATGTGTTCTTTTTTATTCCTAGTGCCATTTGCACATTCTCCAGATAATGGCAAGGTATTGGCTCTCTTTCAAAACACTCAACTGTGCAGAGGAGGAATGAAGAGGATTCCACATCAGCTTCTTAAGGTCTAAATACAAAAATAGCTCATTTCCTGGGCCTGCCCAGTGGGCTTCCTTTTCTTTCTGGTCTTCTACAGAGAACTCTAGCTGGGCCCGTGCTCATCAAAGTTGGCCCTTGGACCATCTGCATCAGAATTATTTAAAAACTTAGTTAAAACACAGATTTCTGGAACCCACTAGAGACTTAGTGACTCTAATCTCCTGAGTAGAGCCAAGGAATCTGCATTTTTAACATCACCCTCCGAGGATTTTTAGGCACGCCAGGATTTAAGGGCCACTGAGTTTGCCCAGCCATATGGCTCCCACTTTATCCTGCTGCCTGTATTATCACGCGGCTTCCTATGTGGAGTGTCTCTTCCCAATGCAATTCTAAGGGCAAGGGATACATTTGACATTTCTTTTTTGTCCCCTTTAGTGCCGAGTTCACTGCAGGTGTTCAAAAAAAAACACTTGTTGAATGAAGGACCTGAAATAATTTTCCTTTGCTTAAAACTCATTCAAATAAACTTTTACCCAAGAAGACTGGATCATGAATTTGCCAATATGATGTTTAAGACAAATTTATTTGTGAGTGTGTGTGTATTGCTCCCCTGAACAAATGTTTTGAGTCAAAGCACCCCCCCGCTTCTTGTCCAGAGAGGGACAAGTGACATATTGCTGGGAAAATTGTCTAACCCCGAAGGTAGAGGCTCTTTCTTGGAACCCTTGTCTGGAAAGATTCATGAAGATTTCAAGCTGAGAGAGGTCCTGGAAGATGGGTGGACATGAGCATGTTGCACCTGAGGGGGCACTAAAAGGTGCACGTGGCACTTTGGTCTGTTTTAATGTACACAGTCAGTTCTTTTGAGGTCCAAAGCCCAGCTGGACCAGTTAATCAGAGTTTCAAGCCCTGGAGAGCAGAGCATACAAGGGCAGAGGTCCTGGGTTTTGAAGGAGTTAGAGATCCTGGGGGTGTGACAGTGCTGGGAGGGCAGGCCACATGCGGGGTGAGGTGGAAGCCGGTGCTGGGCTCCTGGTGGGGAGGGAGTGAGTGGGAGGGTAAAGGTCTGAGGGGGCAGGGCACCTGGGACAAGCATCACCTCTTACCTAGTCTTACTCAGAGCTCCTCCTGAGGCAAAACTCATGATAAGACTGCATCACCAATGTGAAGATCTGGAGTAGCAGGAATGAGGGAAATGGAGGTTGGAGCCCTTGCAGCTGGATCTAATCTTACTTAGTTTGGCCTCCCTCTGGAATTAGGAATCTGATCTCCAACCTCCTGGACATCCAGTTTGAGCCATCCTGGGAGAGGATGCTCACTCGCTCACAATCAGTGCAGGGGGTAGAAAGTACTCTCGTGGACAGTCTTCCTCCTTGAGGTTTTCTGCTCCTTGCTAGTAATCCTTTTCTCCTCCCTTTTCTAAAGTCTACTTCCTGGCAGACATTTAGATTTGAGCAGAGCGCTCTTGTGTCCTCCCCAGTTTTCTGTCCTGCAGGTCGATCTTCCTCAGTAGCTTCTTTTCCCTGACTTGAAGGAAGTCCTCCTCTTCCTCTGCCCCCTGCCTTTCTGAGGTCAGGCTGCCTCTGTCTCCTGCTGAGGCCCTCTCTGTTTCTGTCAGTGGCACCTTCATCTTCTCAGTCACTCAGGCTTGAATGTTTGTCTCAGCCCTGCCTCCTCCTCTCTCTTACTCTCAAGCTGTTGAGAACTGGAGGGTGAGTATGCATTTTTACACGTTTTTGGGACAGTTTTTGTCCTGGAGAAGTCCTGAAGCAGAAAGTGGAGGTGTACATGGTCTAAGCTTGAGGTAGGTTATGCTGCAGGCTGGACTCTCTCAAGAAAGGTCTGTACTCACAGTGACCTGCCTGCCACCACTGAGTCGAGGTGGTGTGTGGCTGCTATACAGAATCCTCACCTGCTTAAACCTTTGCAAAGATGTGTTTCCCATTGCTCTTGGGATGAGTTTAAACTTCCTGTTTTGGCACTCAAGGCTCTTTGTGATCTGGTTCAGTGCATTTCTCCAGCTCATGTCTTGCCCCTCCCTGAAGGACACTTTGTGCTCCAGTCATTCTGAACAGTACTCCAGCCATTCTGAGTGCTCCATGTTTTTCCTAACAGAACCCGACACATGAAGATGTTTGGTTTGGTCCTGTTGATAATGGGAGATCCATCTGCACTTCTAACAGCTATGGAGGTCAGGGTAACTTGAGTTAGTTATAGTTTAGAAAGGTCAAACTGTCTGAGGTTGGAGGATGAATAAGAAGGAAGTGAAGCACTGGAAGAAGTTCACTGGCTGGGATTTGTGCTGAGGGCAATGAGGAAGCCGTGGGCGTGTTTTAGCAGAGTGGTGAAGTCATCGTGTTCACATGTCAGATGACTCTGGCTGTAGGGTAAAGCATGGATTTGGGGTGATTGATTTGGTGTGGGTGTGTGAGAAGAGTCCAGGATGATGCCTCAGTGTATAACCTGAGGAAATGGTACATGGTAGTGCCATTTGATGTTACAGAGGTCAAGGAATGACAAATAGGTGGGGCGGGAAAGAGCGAATTAGTTTTGGATATTCTGAGTTTGAGACATCCAAACGGAGTTGTCTGGAAGTCTGTCCAAGAGGGAGAACTGGGCTGAAGTTATAGATTTAAGAGTCATTAAAGAATATAAATGGTCAAATCCAGAGAAAGTTTATTGAGAGCGAGGAGGGCCTTGGGCTGGCCCCCAAAGTACACCAGCTTTAAGAGAGGAGAATCCTTAGAGAAGGCTGAGAAGGAGAGGTCTGAGAGGTAGGGGAAGATGACCAGGGTGGGGTGTCATGGAACCCAAGGGAAGAAGCTCTTTCAAGGGGCTGATTGGCAGTGTCAAATACTGCTGAAAGTTCAAAGGGGATGAGGACAGAGAAGAATTTGTTGGTGTTGGTAACAAGCAAGTAGTTGGTGATTATATAGGTAAGAGCAGCTTCTGTGGGTGCTGAGGTCAGAAGCTGGTTGCAGTGGGTTGAAGAATGTGTAGAAGTTGAAGAGGTGGAGATAGAGAGTGCAGAGACATTTCGTTTTGAAAGAAGTTTGGTTGTGAAGGAGAGGAGAGGCCAGTAGCTTGAGTGATGGTTAAGAAATAATACTGGGAGACCCTGAAGGGTGTCTAAAGGTTAATAAGAAGGATCCAGTAGAGAGGGTGATGTTGACCTTACAGGAGAGGGAGAGAATGGTCCATGTCGTAGAGAGATGTCTGAGGAGGCGGTGGAAAGTAGGGATGGGATGCAGAGTAGGCTTACCCAGGAGTAGGGGCAGCCCTGCCATGGTAACTGGAGGAGGGGAAGAGACTTGACCAGGAAGGGTGCAGGGAGAAAATGATGGGAATTAGAAGGGGTCCTACTCAGTGATTTATTTTACTTTGAGAAGAAGGAAGCAGGATCAGCTGATGGCAGGGGAGGCAGGTGTAGCAGATGTGAGGAGAGTAAAGAAGGTTTAAGTAGCTGTGTGGGGGAACCAGAGAGTTCCTGAGTGAAACCACGGGCTTCTCGGCAGTGTAGAGGGCCAAGATGACTTTCCGTGACCTTTCAATATTATTTCTATGCAGAAGTCATCTCTGTCACATTATCTGTACCTCTCTCGGTGCACTTATCACGTTCTGACTCTTTGTACAGTTATTTGCGGGCTTCTTAGCTCTCCTACTAGACTGTTGTCAGCTCCACAAAAGCGGGCTTTGTCTTTCTATTACTCACAGCCCTGTGACATTGCATGGCACATACAAGGAGATCAAAAAACATTTGTAGAATAAGTAAGTGAGAGCAGCTTGACCCTGTAGAAGACAGCAGGGCACTTACTCTGTGATCTGGTGGATGTATATTTAGAAAGCAGAGATTTATCGAGAGTGCTCTGAGGGTGAGACACTAGCTGGAGATATAGATTTAGGAGTCATTAGAGTTTATAAATGGCCAAGTTCAGAGAAATTTGACTCTGATGCCCTACTCTCATTTATATGCTCCAAAGTTCATCACACCCTGTTATTGAATTCCAGGGATCTTGGAGCAGCATTCTCAACCCTATCAGATACAACATCCTCTTTCATTAAAAAATATTTTATAACTCCTATTTTACTTTCTTGAGGTGAAATTCATTGATAACATGCCCACCTTTTACATATAATTAAGAGATTAATGCAATGTCCTAATGTAATGAGGAAGAGAAATAAAAGTCTTTTATAATAAAAGAATACCTTTTCCATGCTCAGATCTACCTAACCTAGAAGAGAGCTTCTCAAACTTTTATGTGCATCTGAATCACCTGAAGGTCTTATTAAAATACAGACCTAGAGTCAGTAGCTCTGGGGCGGGGCCTGAGAGCCTTCCTTCTAAAAAGGATGCAGCTGCTGCTGATGGTCTGTGTACCACGTTTTGGGTAGAGACTAAGATTCATAAGGAAGTGCTTGGATGCTTTACTCATAACAAATGCATTTGGATTTAAGAGAAGTAAACCAACATTTAACTGGATATTAAAGACACTTTGTTTTAGAGTGGCATTTTGGAATAAGACATATATATGTATCCCCTGCTTTTGGAAAGTTTGCTTTAAGCCACTTCACTTTTACAAAAGATCTACATTCTTACCTGTTTTCGCCAACTGAAAGAAATCCAAAGAGGATTTTCATTTTTATGAAAGCAAAAATATTAGTGTTTGTTATAGAGGTAGTGCAGACCCCCAGCAGGCGGAGGGGTACTACCAAGCTCCTTCCCCAGGAACTACATTAGGTGTCTCAGCATTAAGCCACCATAGCTTTGAACTGTGTCTGTGAGCATCTGTGCTTTATCTCCATTTATTTTGTGCATCTGTTAGCAAGATGTGTCCTTAGGTAGTTGCTTCTTTGCTTTGTGCCATTTTGGCTTAGGAAAAGTTTCATAGGAATGCTCTACTTTTGGATAGCAAGGGATATATATAAGGGATATATGGATATATGTGGATATATATATATGGAGATATATATATATGGATATATATATATGGATATATATATGGATAGCATGTATATATAATCATCAAGAATGTGACAGTTTCAAAGGCCAATTTATACAGGGTGTGTCCTATTGGTGATTCAAATACATGATATATTTTTTGGAAATGGTAACCCTGGGAAGTTTGGGGAAAAACAAAATAAATCTTCCTCCAATTTCCAACTGTATTTTTTTTTCCAACTGTAGTTTTATTATTGGATAGTTCAGTGTATATTAATACTGTGCAAAAAATATTTTGTGTTTGTATGTAAAACATAATTGAGCTCTAATCTCAGAAACCTATATATAGGTTTTTCACCCGTATCCATATCTGGTGGGACCTCAAAGTCATGTGGGAGACAGGACAGTTCTTTGTTGTGACCATTGTCTCATACACTGCTCTCTGGCCCGAACAATAAATGGTGTTTCCTGATTATTGACACAACCCAAAAATGTTCCCTCAAGCTTCCCTGACACCCCCGCTGAGAACCACTGACCTAGGGATACTGAGATAGAAGAGCAACTGTGGGTGGAGGCTCCCAGAAGCACACTGCATCAGAGCCCACTGCTGGAGCAGGAGGCTCATTTACCCGGGAGGGAGCCACAGCCAGATTGCATCCACTAAGTCGAATTTGCAAATCCTTGAATGCTGAGTGGAAACAAATGCTTTGTGTTCTGTATCACAAAGAAGACAGAAGCTACAGGCTTTAAGACATTTTCATGATGCAGGTTGAGACATAATGATACATCTTTCTAGGCACAAATTAGCACCAATGATGTCTCTACTCTGTCAACTGAGGCCAAATTCGCGGCCTTGTTCTTGCTCATCCTGGGGAAGAGCAAGAAGTAGATGAGGTAAGCTCAGCTCCTCCTGGCTGCTAGCTACTTCTTCAGCTTCATCCAGCATCAGGCCTCTTCAGGCTTACTTCTCTGTTTGTTCATTTGTTTGTGATTTTGCTTTTGTGGTTTCTAGAAGCTCTTCCAGTTCTCAGCAACTCTTATATACTCTTCTCTGTGCCTAGAATGTTCTGCTTTCTTCTCCAGTTTAAGTGACCCTTCTTCAGGGAAGACTTCCTGGACCCCTCAAGACCAGGTCCCAGGTGGTCCTTCCTTTCATGCTCTCACATCACCTTGAACTTCTCCTTTATAGTTTCAACCATAATATTAGCCACACAGTGATTTATACTTGAAGTCTGCTTTTCCTTCTGGAAGTTAAGTAGTCCCATTTCCTAGCACAATGCTTAGCACCAAGCAGACACTCAGTACTTGTTTGTTGAATGCATGGGGGTCAAAGTGAAGGGATTTTATTTACTGGTAGGATTATGCTAAACTAGGAAATACAGTGAGGCACAATCGAGTTCTTCTGAAAGAAAGAAGGAATTCTGGAATGTGGCAAAGTTTACTGGCAGCCATATAACTGGCTGCTTGACTTTCTGCAGTTCCACTGGGTGCAGTTTGGGTATCTGACACTTACAGCGTCCATCTGTCAGCTGCCTCTGAGAGCGGGAAAAGGAGATGTGCAGACAGAGGGACAGCAACTCCAGAGAACTCGATGCAGGATTCCAGCAAGCACAGATGAGCACATCTGCTGGCAAACTGAAAGGAACACTTAGACTTTTGCCCCTTTGGGAAGTAAATTCATAAGAAGGCAGAGCCCTAGCTTGCTTTCTAATGTCTGTTGTTTCTGGACTTTGGAGAAGTTTATTAAGTCCCTTCGCCTTCAGTTGCCTCACCTGTAAACAGGGACATTACCTACCTCAGCTACTGGCTAGAAGGATTAAGACATGGTGGTCAAGCAAGGCCTTTGTACATTGTAAAGTACTATGCAAGTATTTTAGTTGCTGTTACTCTCTTTATGTCCTAAGCCAGTATCCCCACACTGTTTGTGATGCAGCTGGAAACACAGGACACAGCCTGTGCAGCTACACCTTTGGTCAGTGACTACACTCTGCAGCCCTTCACAAGTATTATTGAGGATCCACTGCATGCTGAGAACTCCTCTGGGCCCTGAGAATGCAGGGCGAACAAAGTAAAACAGGTGTCAGTAAGTGCTGTGAGGCCGACTACAGCTGGGTAAGGATGGAGGTGGGGTGGAGCTGTTTGAGCTCTGGCTGTCAGGGAGGTGGTGACAACTGAGTAGAGATGGGATGAAGTGAGCAAAAGAGCCATGCAGGTGATGTATCAGGTATGTACCAGGTTGTTATTTAATCCTCTCAAATAATCCCAAAAGGCAGATGTTTTTACATAAGAGGAAACGGAAGCATGGAAAAGTGAAGCAGCGTGCCCAAGTTAATACACTTGGAGGTGCAGGCACGGCGCCACGTCCTCCCCGTGCTTCCTCCCATCCCATTCTCACACTGCCCCTCTCTTTTCACCCTCCACTGTGTTATCTGGTCCTCCTCTTTCTCTCCCCATGATGCTTACAAGATTCTTTCTTCAACTTTCTTTGTATTTCCCTTAAAAATGGACAAAGAAGAGCAGGGGTGAAGAAAACTGTTAACTTGAGGTAAATGTACGCTCACCGAAGAGGTCGATTTTAAACTCTAAAACAGCGGTCCCCAACCTTTTTGGCACCAGGGACTGGTTTCATGGAAGACAAGGAGCGATGGGGAGTGGCAGATGAAGGTTTGCTCACTCGCCCGCCACTTACCTCCTGCTGTGCGGCATGGTTCCTGACAGGCCTCGGACCGGTACTGGTCCACGGGCTGGGGGTTGGGGACCCCTGCTCTAAAACATGTCTCACATTCTCCTACTTCTCTCCATCTCCCCGCCATCTTCCTGGTCTGATTTGATTTGAAGCACCAGAATACGGCAAAGGTGACGAGATGTCACTTCTGCAATTAAGTTACAATAGGTTGTGACCTTAGTCTTGCCTTCTTGGTGTGCACACTTTGATGAAGCCGGTTTCCATACTGGAGAGACCCACATGGCAAAGAACTGGGGGTGGCTTCTGGTCAGTATCCGTGGGGGATGTTAGGCCTTCAGTCCACAGCCCTCAAGAAACCGAGGGCTTGGAACGGACTCAGAAGCAGATCCTTCCCCAGATGGGCCTTTAGGGGAGACTGTAGACTCTGGGCTGACACTTTGACTGCAGGCTTGTGAGAGATTATGAAGCAGGGGACCCAGCTAAGCCGAACATGATTTCTGACCCACTGAAACTGTGAGCTAATAAATGTGTGTTGCTTTAGGCTGCTAAGTTTTACGGTAATTTATTACACAACAATAGATAACTAGTACATTGTCCGAGCATTCATCCATAAGTATTTGTTGAATGAATGAATGAATGATTGCCTTTGTGTGTCCTGAACGTCCTGAGCAGGTTTGGGAAAGGAAGTGTCCAAAAGTACCAAGATGAAGCCCGTCATCGCTGTAGTTCTCAGCTCTCACAAGGCTCCCCCACAGGCAGCACAGCCAGCTCTAAACAGAAGGCCTGCTGGCGTCCTGAAAAGCCAGTTTAAGTAAATTGCCTTACCTTTGACCTTACCTGTCTCAAGAGACCTCTCAACCTCCTAGGATCCAGTGGTCTTCTAACAAGATGAATTTCAAAACACAACATGCATCATTTCCAACAAAGCATGAGTTGTCCAACTGCACAAACAACCCAACCTCTTTTCCTGGTTATCAGTGAGGCCACCCTCATGTGATAATGCCCCCAAAATGAATAATTCATGGTTTATGAGTACACTTCACGAATATACAGGATGCCATATAAAATAACATAAATGTTTCCTAATAGAATTAATACACTTTCCAAGCAGTTCAGCTTGAGGCAATTATTGCACTTCCTGGGAGATACAAATTACTTTGCCCTCAGCCTCATGCCAAATAACCCCCCTAAGACACACACTAATTACCCAGAAATACACTGCCTGCCATAGCTCATTGACTAATTGACAATCAGTTTAAAACTTCAGCAAAATATCTGAAAACTTAGGTGTCGCATTTAGCAAGGAAACCAATTTTGTTTATCGCCTCATTTTGGTCTGCCTCATTGGCAAAGTTGTAGCATGGTTTGTAAGTAATGACTGAGCAGGCTTATTACAATGATCAATGGTAAAAGAACAGCATTCCATCATACAGTATAGCATTTCCATCTCTCATTTCTGTGATTCTATTAAGAACAATTACCAATATTATATCCATTAATGTGATACAAAAATAGAATGCAACCGTGTATGTAATAGTTATTGCTAATGTGGTCTGTTAAGCTCCGTGTACCGCTGTCACCGGCTCTTTTCTCTTGCATTTCTAAGATGTGGCCTTGCCATGCTCTGTGCCCTTTACATTCTGATCCAAGCACATGCACCCAAAACAGCATGAACGTGAGTTCATGCTGTTACCTACACGTGATCCTTCTGCCTCAAAAATAAGTTCTGGGCAAACGCCAAATCTTTGGGACTCATTCCTCTCTGTTTCCTTCCTATTTACAAATCACTGTTGGAGACCTAACTTCTTTATGAAGCTGTATGAGCCTAACTCTGCCTGAATCTTGCTTCTAATCACCTTGATTATTCCAGGAGCTGGCATACTACTACAAACATTTGTTCTGGATTTTCTAGGATAGCCCAGTCTTACAGGGAAGGTGCATCCAAATTTCAAACAACTGATTTATAGTTGACTATCTGGGACCTGACCCATTTACACATTGAAAATTGCTGTTATGGGTGGTGCAGAACAAATCTGTAGTTGTACGGAGTTATAGGAGGAGCACTCACTGTGGGATTGCTGGACTGGCATTTGGTCTGGTTGCAACCCCAGAATATCCAACTAGGAGGGGCTTGAACAATTAGGGAATTATTTTTCTCACAGAACAAGACTTCCAAAGGCAAGCAGTCAGGGACTGGTGCTGCGGCTCAGTTGTTTTTCTCCTCTTCCATCCTTTGCAGATGGCTGGTTGCCTCACACTCTGAAAATGACTCCTGGAGAAGACAAGGGGAGGGGTCTGACCCAGCTGAGTCCAGCAGTTCTATCAAGAGAATACAAACTCTGCCCCCAACGCTTGTCAGGCTTCAGCTTAGGTCTCATTAGCTGAACTGTGTCACACTGGCCACTTTGGCTACAAGGGAGGCCTGGAAACACTATTTAACTGGACACAACGCTGTCCCTAATAAATCAGGGTTTTGTTAGTAAGGAGTAAGTGGATACTGGAGTGGGAAATGAACAAGTCTGTCACACCTGGGGAAGTTCTGAGAGGAGAGAGGATATCTAAGCTGGCATGTGCGAGATGGTAAGATTAAGGTGGAGACAGGAGAGGAAAGGGGACCTTTGGTAGAATGATAGTGAGAATAACTTTGGGAGAGGAAGTAGTAGTGGCATGTCTAGGAGACTGTGAGTATGCTGCCCCAGGACAATTTTGTTCTGAGGAATTGGAAAAAATGTCAGCCCAGTGATGTGTGTCCAGCTCCTGGAGGAACCTCCCACCCTCCTCACCCCAGAACATCCCCTTCATGCTCACTCCCAGTGCCTCCTTGGTCAGATTCAAGTGGGCTTTCTGACCAAAGAGAACAAAATCTGCCAGTTCCCCGAAGCCAGTTATTCTCAATATTGGCTATGCATCGGAATAACTTAGGGGTAGTTTTAAAAATCCCAGTGCCAAGGCCATTGTCCAGACCAGATAAGTCAGTCTCTGGGGGTGGGGTCAGGGGTGTGCTGGTAAAAGTTTAATAACTGGCTTTCTAGAAAAAAATACTCATGTATATATATGTAGATAAATTTATTATAAATTTTACTGATGTAAATGATGTATAGCCTACAACTTACAAATGATACTAAAACATACAATACTCTTTATTACAGAATGATCTTTAGTCCATTGATTCTCAGATAATGCTTTCCTGGTTTTTTTGTTCTTGTTTCTTTTTCTTGTTTTTTTCATTTTATTTTTTTTTCTGAACTCTTGTGTCTGTAGTTAACCTATGGCTGTGATTCAATTGTGATTTTAAAAAATCAGACTGCAAATAAATGCTTGGTTACCATCCAAATTCAGCCACTGGCTCACGAGTATAGTTCCAACATGAATGTATGTTGATATTTCGTTTACATTAACAAATAAGATGAACGTGAAACAATGAAGATGTATGTTGGAACTTCACTTGTGTGATGTGAAAGACTTCTTGGCTGATGGGTCGTAGCTTTCAAATCCTGGAAGAACATTTCCTCAATTTTCTGTGCCATTCACAGTGTAATGATTATAGGCAGGATACACTTTTAAGTTTAATTTGCAT
Organism: Physeter macrocephalus; assembly: GCF_002837175.3. Lineage (NCBI taxonomy): Eukaryota > Metazoa > Chordata > Mammalia > Artiodactyla > Physeteridae > Physeter > Physeter macrocephalus. Next base: position 65,367,417 of record NC_041221.1, read on the forward strand.
TATTAACATCTTATCCATCACTTTCTTAGGTCCAGACCAGGGGTTGGCAAAGGTTTCCAGTCAAGAGCCAGATAGTAAATATTTTACACTTTGCAGACCACAAACAGTCTTTTCCTTCTCCTCTTCTTTTTTAAATGAATTAATTAGTTTTTAACAAGCAATCCTTTAGGGACCCTCATGCACTATTGGTGGGAATGTAAATTGATACAACCACTATGGAAAACAGTATGGAGCTTCCTTAAAAAACTAAAAATAGAACTACCATATGACCCAGCAATCCCACTACTGGGCATACACCCTGAGAAAACCATAATTCAAAAAGAGTCATGTACCACAATGTTCATTGCAGCTCTATTTACAATAGCCAGGACATGGAAGCAACCTAAGTGTCCATCAACAGATGAATGGTTAACGAAGATGTGGCACATATATACAATGGAATATTACTCAGCCATAAAAAGAAAGGAAATTGAGTTATTTGTAGTGAGGTGGATGGACCTAGAGTCTGTCATACAGAGTGAATTAAGTCAGAAAGAGAAAAACAAATACTGTATGCTAACACATATATATGGAATCTAAAAAAAAAAAGCTTCTGAAGAACCTAGGGGCAGGACAGGAATAAAGACACAGACGAAGAGAATGGACTTGAGGACACGGGGAGGGGGAAGGGTAAGCTGGGACGAAGTGAGAGAGTGGCATGGACATATATACACTACCAAATGTAAAATAGTTAGCTAGTGGGAAGCTGCTGCGTAGCACAGGGAGATCAGCTTGGTGCTTTGCGATGACCTAGAGGGGTTGGATAAGAAAAGTGGAAGGGAGGCTCAAGAGGGAAGTGATATGGGGATGTATGTATGCATACGGCTGATTTACTTTGTTGTACAACAGAAACTAACACAGTATTGTGAAGCAATTATACTCCAATAAAAATCTATTAAAAAAACTGGTTATCATTTCTTCTACAAATACTTCTGTATGTATTTCTAATGGTTATGAAATACCATTATCATGCTTAGTAAAATTAATACTTATTTATTAGTTACCCAATACTAATTCTATATTGAATTTTTCTCAATTTTCTTAAAAAAGTTATTTTTAAAAAATTTGATTTTTTTGTTGAAGTATAGTTGATTTACAGTGTTTTGTTAGTTTCTGCTGTGAAAAGGTTACTTTTAACAGTTGTTTTCTTTTCCAAATTAGAATCAAAATAAGGAACCTCTATTTCATTTGGTGGACTATGTCTTGTAAAATTTTTTTAAAACATTTAACAGTTATCCATCTTATTTTTTACCTGCTATTTATGGGCTAAAGAAAAAAAGTAATTTTTCTATAAAATGTTTTGTATTATGGACCCAGCCAGTTGCACCCTTGAGGTGTTGTTTAACATATTTCTTTATTCCATATAGTTCCTGTAAATTGGCAGATGTATCTAGAGGTTCTATTCGATGCAAGTTTATTTGGGGACAAGAATGTCATAGATGGTGTTGTGTACTTCCAAATTGTATCACATCAGGTGACACTAACATCTGGTTTTTCCACTTCTAGTGATGTTGAAATTGACAGGTGAGTTTAGGTATTATAAGTCTGATCCATTAGTTGTAAAATTCCCTGTCAGCTTCTCATCTAAGTGTTTTAACTACCATTGCCCAAATAAATTATTTCATCATTAAAGATTGTAAAAAAAAAAAAAAACAACAATCCTTTAAAAATGTAAAAACATGTGGATCATACAAAAACAGACTCTAGGCGAGATTTGGCCTGTGTGTTACAGTTTGCTAACCCCTGATCTAGACAATCAACATAGTAAATCAAGCCCTGATTTGAAGTGTTTGCTAATTTCTGTGGTGTAAATACTCCATAAGCCATCACGGAGTTGGGAAGAGTTCCAAAATGGTACATCATTATGTAGTGTTTCTACCATTCAGATGCGATAGACAACTTCAAGAGCATAGATAGTAGTAAAATAATTAGAAAGCAACACATTTTGAGTATTTATTTTTATTACCCTTACTTTTAATAAAGACATTTAATTGTAAGCGTATGTAATCTAATTTTGAATAATGCTGTGTTTAACAACTGGCTTTGAAAATATAACCGTCTCTGTCTCTTGTGAGCTGGTAAGAAATGGCTCAAGCACACTACTAGCTTGTCAGCTTGAGCCTGGAATACTTTGCTGAGGATTCTGGGCTTCATGCTTTATGGTGGTTCGTAGGATACCACTAGAGGTTTTTGAGGAGAACATGAATATGATCAAATGGAAGAAATGGGTGTTTTAGGAAGGTTCACTTATCAGAGGTGGAGGGAATGGATTGGAGTTTCTATGGACTGCCTAGAAGGTTTGTAGATAGCCTTTAAGGAGTCTGGGAATACTTTACAACTGCACACAAAATTTTGAGCATATGTGTGTAAGTGAATTTTTTCTGGGGAGAGCACTCTTGTCTTTCATTAGATTCTCTATGAGATTACAAAGTATGTTAAGAACTACTGGACTAGAAGTAGGAAGACCAGGTGGAAGCTAAGGAATTCAACCTATCAGTCAGAGTCCCAGCAGAAAACAGAATTCGCCTGAGATGGTTCCAATGGTGACTTTAAAGGGCTGTGTTCAGAAGTATGGGCAGCGTTAGGTGAACAAACAGGAGACGTGGAGATACCAAGAGATTAGCCACACTGGCAAACTAAAGGGCAAAGAGAAGAAAACCAACAGGTCTGGACCCTTGGCAGCTGGAGCCCTGGAGGAGGGGCTTGGTGGAAGCAGGAGTGCTGGAGGGGTCAGTTTCTTCAGAGATGGGGAATCAAGCAGGGAGTGAGGAAGGAACGCGCACTCTGGCCTCTCTCCTCCCACCCTTTGATTGTTGTCAGCGCCTCCCCCTGGTCTCTAGCCACCAAGAGAGCCTAGGTGATGTGGTCTGCAGGGCCAGAGCGGCGCAGCAAATGTGGCTACATGGATGGACTGGGACAGGACAGTGTAAATGGAGAATAACAAGCACACAAAGAATATATTACTTAGAACTTCCAGAACTGTCCAAGAAGGGAATCGATATGAGGTCTTGTTTGGTAGCCCCAGGCACCATTACTCCCTCTCTGATTTTGGAATTCTGCTTTTCAGCAGACCCTCCTGCACTAACTTGGGTCTGCCCAGTAATGATAGATAAAGAGAAGCAAAGTGCAGAGGATTCTGTTATTGTTGTTAATTTTTCCCTTCCATTGCCGTTTGCAAGCTCCTTGACACTGGCGGTCACAAATGTCTCTGAGCCTCCCTCATCCATAAAGCCTGGAGGTTGCATTTAATGTTCTCTGTGGTACCTTCGGGGATGAAAGTTTCATGAAGCTTTCAGAGGGTCTTTGGCTTCCTCCTTATGAAAGGCACCTATCAAATAGGTGAGCAGTACTTCCATGCCTGCCATCATCGGCGGTGGTTTGAAGTCTGAAGAAGAGCAAAGGTAACAGTCTCCTGGTCCCTCCAGGGAGCCCACTGCAGACTATTAGCATTTGATCAACTTTGGTTCTGCTGTTGGTTGGTAGGATTTGCAGTGAAATGCTTTCATACATGTTTGAGTTGAAGTGTTGCCCAAGCTGAGGGAGCGCTAATTTTGAAGATGTTTGCATTCTAGTCTGTATTCTAGAGAGACCTAATATCAAGAAACACCAAGAAACCCTGCTTCCTTCCAAGAAGCTCTGGTGGAGTGTTGCTGAAGGGAGCTCACTTTTGTATGCATTTCGGAGATTTAATTTTATCAGCCAATGCAAATGTAAAACAAAAGGACAAGAAAATGATCCCTTTGTCAACATCAGGATGTCTGACTTAAAATCCCATTCAAATAACTCCCTAAAAATGATCAGACACTGAATACATTATTTTTCTGACTTTGACAAAACCAGTCTGCACAAAGCAGCAGCCCCATGAGGTTATGGATAAACCAACCATGTTAAAACTTCAGCATTTTCATGTCAGTCACAGATTTTCTTAAGGGCCAAGTCACTGTTTAAGGACTAATGTGTTTGGAGAGGGGAAAAAAATCGCACTGTGTTATTAGGCAGAATCCCCTTTATATACAGGGATTGGATCAGTTTGACCCTGATTGTGTTGCCTGCTTTATTGTCCTACTTCAAACACAGGGCCCTGGGCATCATCTTAAGGAAGGGCTGATTGAACTGTCGGCCTGACACTTGTCAGCTGTGGATAATACGGGTTTCAGTCTGTCATGCTCACACATAAATGAACCATGACAGAAATAGACTGTTGAATAGAAAAAGCATTTTTACTGTGGATAACCTTTCTTGAATAAATGCAACAAATAATAAAGTCTGAAAAAGAGGACGTGTACCTTAGGAAGTCAGTGACGTTCAGAGCCAAATGGTTATTATCTTTTGGTACCATCAAAAATTGCCCACTATCAAAGCATGTGATTGAGAGAAAAGGGAGAAGTGCCATGATTATAATAAAAATGATGGCAGTTGAGTCCATGCAGTCTCCAATATAATATCACATAACAAAACCCAGTTACAGCTCACCAGGATTAAAAAGGAGGCATTGTTTGTGTATCAAATGGAATCCACAATTGTTCTTAGAAAATAGTGGCACACATCTTAATTAAAACAGCAGAAAAAAAAAATCTGAAACTCCTTATTTCTCTAAAACATTTCTCTCTTTTTATTAAAAAAAAAACCTCCCAGTAGAAATTGTGGAAACTCTACATTTCAATCAACACAGTCAAAAGAATGATTTGAATTTACAGGCCTGTAATTGGAACAAATTGGAAACAAAAGAAGAGCTGGTTTAAGCCATGTGATGTGGCCACAGTGCTGCTGTGTACAGCATGCTAGGAAAAAAAATCATGTTTCTTTAAAGCAAAGCTAACTCCACTGCAGGCTCCAAGCAATTTGCATAAATGTCTCTACCATGATTTTTTTTTTATTTATGGGCCCTAAGTTTCTAATTAAATACTAATTAATACTATCACCAGAATTGTCTCCCATCCCCAGCTCCTCATAGCTTTGTCACTTTGATTAATGCACAGTCATTTATTAACTTATTTAACAAGCTGGGGTGCCTCATGACAAACTAGATTAAATTATCCTCATAACAGTCTCATTACTGAAAAAGAAAAGGGAGTTTTAAACTTAATAAAAATTACCCTCAATAATGTTAAAGCTTTTTCACCGTACCCTTAAAAGATAGAAATAGGTTTCTTGTTTGATTTATAATATATGGAGTTGTATAAAGCATCCATTAATAAAATTTATAAGTTCATTTAAGCTTGCACATTACAGTAGTGCCGTAGCCTTGGGTGCTTGTTATTTAACTTTTGCTGTAGTTATGAAGATAATTAATGTCCTGACCAGACAGGGACTGAAATACCCACTAGAATGAGATAATTAGAGACATAAATAATGTTAAGGTTCTCATGTGCTGCTTTTAAAATTAATTGTTTTGTTTTCCACCCAAACTTGAGAAAGAGGAAAATAAGAGTTTACCAAGGAACTGTACAATAAAGGTGACATGTTTGTTTCAGTGGATCCACAGATGCTATGAAGCCTCGCAGTTTCTGGGCTGGAGGAGGGAGTTAGGTGTGCCGGGGATTTGGCTCTTTCCGGGGAAGTGTTGGGCCCTTGTTGCTCTCTGGCTCCCTCTAGTGGTCAGGTCTTGGTGGCAAGCACACCACATGGCAAAGCTGCCTCATTAGCGGACTCAGGAAGCCCAAGGGGTGAGTCAGAACTGAAAACTGTCTCTTCATTACCTTGTGGGGTAAGCTTCTCATCTTAGTCAGCCTCCAAGGAGAAGGAGAGCCCCAGAGGGAGCTGAAGGGGCCTACGGCAGCAAATCTTTTCATGCTGACGAGGCAGAATGCAGGAAGCTGTGGATCAAGCCCTGCTGGTCTCAAAAGAAATAAATACATTAAAACATAGGTAGAACATGGACTCTTGGTGGGGTGGCGTGTTACAATAGGTATTCAGCGTGTTCTGAGGGCATATTTTCTTCTCATTTTTCAGTTTCTTGCTAAAATAGCACCCTCATTACCGTCCCTAGGTAATCTGGTGCCAGAATATTAAGACCAGCATCTACTAATGGAAAAATGTTAGCTGGTTAAGCTTCCTTTTGGTCTGTAGTGTCCCAAGTCTTTGGGCAGGGCTGTTGGAAAGGGGCAGTAGCTCCTTGGTCACACAAAGGGAGCTAGCACCCTGAATGGGTAGCTCTTTGCCGTTTACAAAGCCCTTTGCATATATCATCCTCAGCTGCTCCAGAATCCTGTGAGCCCAGAAGGAGAGACTGTTCCTGTGGTTGCTGAGGAGTCACCTGGTGCTTTGGTGTCTCAAACTGCTTAGTTGGCTCCTTCCTCTCTGCGAAGAACACCCAGCTCCTTTTCTTTTGGTTTCTGACATCTTTCCTGCGTTTCTGTATTTCTGCGTCTCACCTCCATGTCTTCTCTCTCACACCCTCTCTCTCCCTCTCACCTTTCCTTTTTATCCTTGATTCAGAGCACAGATAACAATAACTCCACTTGTTCACATACGAAAATAGCTCACTTGTCAGAGCTGCATGGGGACTGGTGCCACGGAAATTCTGTGAGCAAAAGAATGGTTCAGAGAATTTTCTCTGGGTTTCAAGCGCTTCGTGGTCATAGTCATCTCAAGTTCACACCCCATCCCCTGGAGGTGAGTAGATGGCACATGTCTTTATTATTTTTAACACTTGTTTAGCACTGATTAACATTTCAATCTTTGCAAGCCTATTACCAGAGACCTATTAGTAGATGGTGGTTTGGGCCAAAAATTGATCAACATTAGGCCAGATTTCAGCTCCCTGATTTACTTGGTTTCCTCCTGGTGACTTTATTTTAGCTCAGTGTATGAAGTCCCCAACTTGCCCAGTATTCATTTGGGACAGGTAGGCCAGGTTAATTTAAGTGGGGCCTCTAGGAACCATGTGAGGAGATGTCATAGATGAAAATAAAGCACAGTAAGGGAGGTGCTCATGGTCAGCACAGGAAGGTGAGAGCACAGGGGCTCTCATTCCTGCCCAGGTCCTTCCATCTGAGTCCCAGTTGCCTTCACCGTGAATGCCTCAGGAGTGGAGGGGAGGAAGGGAATGGTGGTGAGGTGGAGAGTGGCTGTGGATTAACAAGGTGTAGCTGGGAAGAACAGAGGAGAAGGTAACTGTTCTGCAGCAGTTCCCGAACTTTAACAGGCAAAATAATGTTTAAATGCGGATTTCCTGACTCCAGTTTCCAAGTTTCTGATTTAATGTGTCTGGGGCCCAAGAATCTGCATTTTAAATAGGGCTATAATGACTCTGTTGCAGGGCTCATGTCCATGGACCACTGGTTATGAAACGCTGGACTGGGAAGGGGAGAGAGAGAAGATAAAAGAACTGACAGGAGGTGAGGGAATTTTTTCTGAGTCACCTTTACCTTCCTGAGAAAGTGCTGTAGCTGTCATGTGTCCTTCTACAGACACTGCTTACCTGGGGATGCATCTCCAGGTGGTGAGCAGGGGGTGAGGGAGGGGAAGAGAGTGCAAAAGATTCCTTCCTGGCCAAAGAGGAAGGTTTGCCCACCAGCACATCTCCTTGGCTCTCAACATCGCCTCTCCTAAGTGCTTATTCTCACAGCAGTGCTTCAGTCCCCGTTGGTATTGCTCCTTTAAGATTTGTCCCTTTCTTGCCCACATCTTCCGTGTGATAGCCTAGGAATTCTTCTCTGAAGGGTTGTCTGAAGCAAATTGAGGTGCCCTGAGCCCAGGCTGCTCCAAGCATGTGCGTAGAGAGATTGTCTGGAGGGGCCCTATTTCCTGCCTCCATAGCAACCCCCTGGAACAGTCAAGGTGTGAGATAGGCTTTAGTCAAACTGCTTCAGTCACGCGCGGCCTAATTAGAGCTCGCTCATCTGTGGTGTGTCTGGCTTCTGAAGGCCCGGTCTATCGTTGGGTCATGGTGGGCAGACCGGTGCTCTGGGGGCAAGTGACCCTCATACAGCTTCAGAACCAAGCCTGTGCCCAGCTGGAGCCCATGACCTGTTGGGCTTTTCTCTGTGTGCTCTTCATGCCTTTACAACCATGTTGCCAGAGTGATGGAAATGCCGCCTGTGTGCACAGTGCAGTGCGGCAAACACTGGGGATCGCGGGCAGGTGCCGGGCACCGTCCTCGGTGCTGGTGGTACCGAGAGAAAGGAAGTTCTCTTGCCAGTACGCTTGACTTTTCCTCTTGAGGCTTTCAGTGGCATTGCCCTGAGCAGAAGGGTAAGTCCACAGAGGCTCCCTGGGACCCAGCCGGTGCCCCAGCGTCATGCAGCCACCTGGCAGAGAACGGGACGCCCGTGGCTAGATGGGTTCAGGGCTGGTTTCTCAGGGTGACTGCGACAGAGGGAAGAGAGAGCGGAGGGCATGGGGTTAGGGCTGTGGTTCTCAGACTGGGGTGTGCTTTCCTCCGGGGGCTGTGTGAGGTGATCCACTAGGAATGGGCACAGAATACTGAAGCTCTTACGATATTGGCTGTTTATGCCCTTATATTTTTGTGGTATGTTTTAAAATTGAAGAAAATGTTACATTTTATAGTAAAATGTATGTAATTTGTGAATGAGTGAATGAGTGAATGTCAGAGATATGAGCCTGATTATTTTCCTTGTTTCACTGTTGGTTGTGCATTATGAAATAAATTTGTGACCACTGGTTTAGAGTATTGTCAAAAGAGTGGCTGAAGCAGTGGACCCTAGAGTCTAGGCTGGAAGGGGAAGGAAGCCAAACCACAAGGGAGCTGAGAGAATGGGGAAAAATGGACAGAATGGGGGATGGAAGATGGAGGATACCTTAGGTGGGACAATGCTAGGTGATTCCAAAGTCAAATTTGTAACCAGGGGAGGGAGGGAATGAAGGGGGGCAGCACACTGGATGTGTTGTCCACATGGATTTTAAAGTGCCCGAGTTGATGGTAAGCTCTAGGATAGAAAGGAAGGTGGTGAGCCACCAAGATGCCAGTGGGAGGTTTGGGGATAGTAGTGGGTAAACAGGTGACGTGAGGAGAGAAGGAGGGGTTTACATGAAGGCAGGAGAGTAATGGTGTCTCTGAGGGGTAAGGAGGGCACAGATCCTCTGTCTCCAGTCCCTGGGCGTCTGGGAGGAGTGGAGTGGGATGGCAGTGCATGGGTGCGAGAGCCAGGCTCCAAAGGAAGCAGGAAGAGAAAGGAATGCTCCTCACCCCCAGGCTAAATAAAGTCAGGGGGGAGTTTCTCACCGAGGAACAGGGGTTCCAGAGGGCACTGGAAACACTCTGGAATGAGGGGTGCAATAGGAGTAGGTGTTGGAGGAGAAGATGAGACAAGGCTGGAGGTGAGCCTGTGGGGAAAGACGGAGCACCGCCTGCGCTCAAGGCCCACCCTTCCCCACCGCGGGTGTGCTGAGTTCAAATGCTCTATTTGCTGGGTTGTGGAATAAATTTTGTAAGCATAGCTGGCATTTTTTTCTTTTTTTTAAAAGAACATACCAATGTCTTTTTATTCAACAACACAAAACATGTTATCTGTGGGCGTGCACAGTGACAGCCATAAACCATCATGCACTTCGTCAACTGAAACCCCTAACTGAAACCCATAACCTTTTCTTTGGTCTCTTTTTTCAAGTGATTTCTCTGAGGTTATTGGTGAGAAGCACCGCTCTGAGCTTCCTGTCACAGTTCACTAAGAGTGATAATGCACTATTTCAGGAATGAGAACATGCCGCCTCCACATCACCTCCACCCACTCTGCCCACGCCAGGGTCCTCCTCCTCTTCAGGATCTCTGTTACAGCTTCTGCTCTGTTTCACACAGCAGTAGCAGCCAGGAAGCAGCCCTTAGTACCCTGGTAGTGCCGGTGATGCCTTTTTCTACCCTAGCCATATCTCCAAGCAGAGCATCACAACCAGCTTCTGAACGGCTTTGTCTGATGTTCTCAGCTGTCAAGGATCCTTCTAACTGTCACGCTTGGCAGGGTCATTGCAGCCATTTTGAATATTTTCAAAAATAATTTGTATATTGGTTTTTAAAATTTTTATTGGATTTGGTGAGTCCAAAGCTGGAATGCACTGAACCCAAGCCTAACCACCTCCTAGAAAGATGCCTTCTTCAAAAGCAATTGAGGCAGCATTGAGTACTCCTAGAACTCTTTCTTTTCACTTGTCCCACCAGCCTTCAGCTTGGCTATTGCATCTGAACGTTTTACAACACGTCATTCAATTCTTCCTCTTCATACTCATTGATAGTAACCTTTCTTGATTGTGTTTCTCAATTTGCGACTGATCACCTTTTCCTTTCAAGAGCACAGAGTCATCTTTGACCTCAATGACGTCTGCTTTTCTGAGGCTGAACATCTTCAAGATTTAGGGTCAACCCCTCCCCTCTAACACCTGCAAAGGCATTTGAAAATGAGTCAGTTCCAGGGTTTAGTTTGTCTTTATTACACCAAATTTATTCATGATACATTATGCAGGTGTTTTGATGAGAATCCAGAAATATTTTGAGACACCATATTTCTCTGAAATGTGAGAATTTAAGGCCATTGTTGTTCCAGGACAAGTCTTGTGAAGAAAGCTTTTATTGCATTCATTTGCATTATTTTGTTCACTTCTCAGAACTCTGTCAATTAACAACAACTTGATCTTGCAGTCGAGATAGCAGAACCCAGAGAAAATTCACCCCAAGTCACACACTTGGAAGATAATGGAGCCAGGACTAGACCCAGTGTTCTCTCTGCTAGATCATTCTGCCTTTCAGAATTAAGGACAGATCAGGCAATAAGCTTGCTCCTGATCCAGGCACGTGACAGGTTCAAGCTGGAAGGGACACTCTCTGTATCTAATTCAACCCCACCTTCCTAGACATTCAGTAGATGTATCTAATTAGGAAAAAATGCAAATTATTTTGACTGTGTACCTATAAATGTTATCCCTGGAAAGAAAAGGAACATTTGGTAAATGTGAAAAAAATATGGGGAAAATTTGCATGTTATCCTTGTGTAGGGGCCATGTTAATCTTCCCTGTATTGTTCCAATTTTAGTATACATGCTGCCAGGCAATCTCCAGACTCTTTTAAAATGAATATATAATAGAAAATACCAAAGTATATCTCATATAGTAAAGATAGGTATTGTTTTCTGAGACTTTTGTGTTAGTTGTATATACGTGTAGATATTGTGGGTCGTGATATAAAATTTATTCCATACTGTGGATTGTGCTAACAAATGTTGAAAAGCCATGGGTATGGTGGAAAGACCATGAGAAAGTGGGTTCAGTTACTCGATGCCAGCCGTTCCTGTGCCAATAACCACCTGCATGAGCTTGGCCAAGGAACTTAACCCCTCAGGGCTTCCGTTGCCTTATCTTTAAAATGAGCCGGTCGAGCTAGATGTTTTCGAGATCCCTTCCTCTAAGATTGTATCATTCTGGCAATTGTTTCATGGCATGAATGAGACACACATGCCTTCCAAATGAGAAAGGTGAGTGGAGAGAAGTGGCTGGAGCAGAAAGGCAACGTTAGCCAGGTGCAGTCACCTGACATTGCCCCATAGCAACTGCTGCCCTGGTCCTCATTCTTGCTGCTTGTCATCTTGCTGGTAGCACCCCAAGATGCTGCTGCCACGAGGGTGTGAATGATGACCATGGTTAAATCCAAATTGTAGCCTGTGGACAGCAGTGGAGGTGAGGACTGCCAAACACACACACCTGGTACCACGCTCGGCACTGCTGGGTGCTCAGAAGCTGTTCTTGATGACAAGGATGATAAATATTCCGAGGGGGAAGCAAGGAAAAGGCAACCTAAACAGAGCAAGTTGAAACTTAGGAGCCATTTTCCCTCTACTGTCTACATGGTCCTGGAATAATAGAGACCTTCCTTAGAAAAGAATAAGGGAGGGGAGCAATTTCAGAAACTATGCAACATAAAATGCTTAGGACAACTCCTTTTCTGGTATAAATGAGTACTTAGTTCTGTGTAAAGAGCAGGGACCTGTTATCACTTTTCACTCACTTGATGCATAAGATGCAAAGTTAATTTCATGGTGGAGAAACACCCAAGAGGTTGCTTGCTTTCTGTCAATACAGAAGATATCCTTGACACTGGCACATAGGATATATATATATTTACACACACACACAGACACACACACACACGAGAGCTGATAAATGCATTACATGCATAAATTATTTGTTGGTCCTGGGAGAGCAGGCACACTGACAAGAAATGAGATGTATCAGTGTGATATGCACGCACATGTAGAAATTGAGGGAGTATTTTTTTTCTTCAGGTAGCAACATGCCAGAAAACATTCTGCCTTTGAAAACAAAAGTACAGAGATGTTCCAACAATTGAAGGTTGTAGTTTTGCACAATTGCTCATTATACATTGCATTTGGAAATAGGGCATGGAGTAGACAGTCATCTTTCCCAGCCTGGATCTCTTTAGCACTGTTCCATTTAGTGTCGCCTGCTAGGTAAGATTTAACAAGATGTGGCCATTGGCCTGGTTGACTTGAGCCTTGTGTGTCAGGAAGCAGATCAAGAGTGGGCTTTGCGGTCGCTGAACACTGTGTACTTTTGAAGAAATAAATTAATAAGTGAAGTCATTTTAGTATTTGCAGAGGGCACTGAACTGACAGCTCTGGGGCCCAAGGCCCGACTGCTGCCCAGGTGCACCATGGGTATAAACATGGAAACGACCCCACCCAGCCCCACAGATAGATGAGCCTCTTACAGTCACTCCAGTCACTCCAGCTAGACTGGGGAGAAAAGGCATCCTAGTGGTCGGTCCCAGCATGATCATGGTTGTGCCGGAGGCACTGCTGGCCAGAGTGGGGCGGAGATGTGCTTGCTAGACTCTCCTTTTATATAGGTGACTGGGGAGATTTAAGAGAGGAATATCTTTCTGGCCATGATCCACCACAACTGGATTTAAACCCATGAGTCTAGTGTGGGATGTTGATGTAGCAACTTCTTCAGTTACTACGTTTACTTCCACGACAAAGACAAAACAAAACAAATTCAAAACCAAAGCAAAAATACCCCCAAACAAAGTCCCAACAAAGGGGAAAAAAATTTCCAGCCCATACTCACCAAGTGGCTGTTATTTTTGGCTGTGGGCTGGGCTGGGGAGACGCTCTTTGGCCAGCTGTCACTGTGCACAGCCGTCTGACTGGAAGTTTTGTGAGCCGGGAAAGGGATGGTTATATTTGGCCTCTGGAAGGGACGTTGCTGAGATAGAGAGGCAGCTTTGGATCATAAGCTTTGAGCCCATGCCAAAGGGAGGGAAAGCAACTCACCCATTTCCAGCTGAGGAAGCTGGTAGGACAGCCCAGCTGAACCCTTTGGCAGGGCTGTTGGGGAGGTCTTCAGGGGAACACACCACACTCTTGCTGGGGGAGCTTATTTCGGCCCCATGAGACTGCTGTCCCTGGCTGAGCTGGCCAGGAGGGCTGGCATGGGCTCAGCTACAGTGCCTGCAAAGCAGGACTCACGCCATCTGTTTTCCTTTACTCAGCCCACGGCACTCAGTTGTATTCATGGAAGTTTCTGTGTTGTTTACTACTTATTATTCACATGTCCCATGTCTTCTACTAGATCCTGAGTGCTTTGGTTTTACCTTTATGATCCACATAGTTTCCATACAAAAGGATGTTTTAAAAATCTAACATGCACTAGGTTGCCCTCTCCCTTTAAGCTCTGGGTTATGTATACATAAAATAAATTATTAAAACTTCAGTTGTGTTATAAAAAAGAATGACACTCGAGTCATGATAGAAAAACAAGTTTATTGTTTATGAATATACCACTAAAATATGCATTTTGTAAGGCCCATTGATTTATTTCCAATTCAAGAAACCACATAGAAATACAAAATGGTTCATTAGATATTCATTATACCTCCTTAGCTGCTTTTAATAGAAGTGCCCACGGTGCCAATGGCAAGTTTGACATTTTCAGGGGTTGAATCGATGCTTGAAACTCATCAATTTCTTATAGGCAGTTTTGGTTTAAGGTATTTTGATGATTTTATAGAAATGTTTTACCCCATTAAAAAGCTATAACTTAAACTGTGGTGCAGGGCAGGCACACATTAGATGATAAATGGCTATGTGTAAGAGATTTCACATTTGTCAAATCTGCATTAAATAACTATATTTGAAATTGGTTAGAAGGTTGGGTGAATTCTCCAGGTGAAAATGACATTTGTTTTATGGATCCCTCTAAAACAATTCCCCCAGAGTTTTCATTTGAATAAATCATATCCAAGTTCAGCACTCCAGAAACAGCTAGCATTGTAGAGTTGCATTAGCTGCTTCTCTGTTTCCTCTTTTTAGGGAAAAAGGCTCAATTTCCTCATTTGTAATGGAAGTGAGTCTAGATAACCTGGAATGAGAATCTTTATCTCCTCCCATTCATTCATTCACTCCACATCTAGTTACTGGCGCTAAAGAAACAACATACGAAACCTAGACCTTGTTCTCATGGAGATGACATCCTAGGAGAAAGACAATAAACAAATAAGATAATTTCATGGATTGATAAATGCCCTGAGGCAGTAAAGCAGAGTACTGTGATGGTAAGTTGGGCAGGTGCCCCTAGCCTCTCTGAGAAAGGGTCATTTCAGCTGAGGAGAAGCCACCTGAGTGAACATCTGGAGGAGGAGCATTCCAGGAAGAGGGGCCAGCCAAGGCTGTGGTGTGGCAGTGCAATACCGTGCTCCAGGAAGAGAAAGGCCTGAGTGTTTTCTTCGTGGATCTTCTTCCCCCACCTTTAGAGCTGTCAGTACTTTGCTGCACGAAAATGAATGAGGCCAAGGGGGTTGTGGGAAGTGTTCAGAAGGGAGGGAAGCAAGAGGGTAGGGGACCCTGGGGTTGGGCATGGGCAGCCATGTCAAGGTAGACCAGGCTCCGCTACACTAATGAACAACCCCACATCTCAGTGGCTTAACCAAGCGTAATCTGCCTGTGTCATGTCTGATGAGGGTCTGATGGCTCCTATCTGAGCAGGGAAGCAGATTCTTGCCATCACATGTCTCCACCATCTTGAAGTCGTTTCTTTTCAGTCTCATGAGTTGGGAGGGGAGAATGAGTGAAAGGCTGAATTGAATGTTTTAGGGGCCAGGTCTGCACTGGCCGCCTGCCTAGAATCCAGGTCCATGACTCTGTTCTAACTGGAAAGGAGGCTGGAAACACAGTCTTCCTGTGTGCTGAGGGAGGAGTAGCTGAACTGGGGAACATCAAGCCAGTATCGGCCATAGAGAGAAAGGAGGAAGAGAGGGGACTCTCCCCTTCTCCCTGTGTCCTTGAAGACCTGCATGGCATATGTTCCTTCTTGGCCCGGAGTGCTGGCCAGTGGGTGGGGATGGGGAGGGAATGTCCTCACAGTGTAACTTCTTACCATCCCACTGGGCAATACACAGAGAAGAAAGGGGGAAAAATGCATTTCAACCCTGGAAGGGAGGTCGCCTATATGAACGCCCCCAGTCTGGACTAAGTCATTTAACTGCTTGTTAAGAGTGTGGCGGAGAAGCCAGGTTTGATGCTAGAGACCCCTTACTCCTGTTGGCCCACCTTCAAGGCTTCCTTCCGTATGACTTTACCCCATGTTAATCCAACTCTACTGCTCATACCTCAGACGATCCATTCTAGCCAGGACCAACTTCTTAAGACTTTCCGTCCAAGAGAGAACAGACTCCATCCCCTGTGTTCTCATCATTCTCCTGAAATGCCTGGACCCTCCTCTCTACTAAAGCCTACCTGTCCTTCTTATCTTTATGGAACCTTCCCTGCCTTCTCAGATCTCAATGGAGTGCAATTACAAAGAGGCTGGATGTCTCTTCCATTCAACCTTCACATCTTCTCAGGTGGGTCCCTATTAACCCATCCTTTAGAAACATCTCATGCAGACCCCACAGCTTCCTGGATCACTTCCAACAATTAGAACAGCCTCAGTTTTGAAAATGAGATTTATTTTCAAGTATTAAAAGTCCAGTCCAGTCTAATGTAATACTTCAGGCTCATCTCCAAATCCAAGTTACCTACATAAGCTTAAGCTCAGGGACGTGCAGTTGGGAGGGAGGGGTTGATTTGCAATATTATCCTTCCTCTTCCTCATTTCCCTTCTGGCTCTTCCATGGTCCAGGTTGGTATTGGTGAGATTAGAGAAAGAGGGACAAAGCATATATCTCACAACAAGATTCCCTCTAGGCTAATATTGAGAGGCCACACGATGTCCTCCTTTCTGGTAAGAACCATTATCAGTTCTTTCACTGGCACAGTTTTGGGTACTTTGAAGAACCTCCTCTCACTTATCACATAAACCTCACAGCCCCATATCCTTAATCTTCTCTAGCCACTCTGCCCATCTTTCCATTTCTTAATGTTGTCATGTTCCTTCCTGCCTCAGAGCCTTTGCAGTTTCATTCCCTTCACCTGGAGCCCAGTCTCCATAGCCCCTTGCCTATGTAACATCTAGTCATCTTTTAAATCTCAGCTCAAGCATCTGTTCTTTGGAGAAGCTTAACTTGAACTCTCAGCCCAGGGCAGGCCCTAATTGTACACTCTCACAGCCCCTGTAACAAAGACATTAATTGTATAAATAGTTATTTAACATCTGTTTTCCCCACTTGAATGTGGATTCCAAGAGGGCTCGATAAATTGATATTTGTAGCAAGACAGGATGAATGCATTTTCCCAGTAAGCTCATGAGCACTTTGACATGCTAAGCAGATAGTAGGTACTCAATAAATATTTGTGGAACTGACATGAAATCAAAGGCAGGAGCCGTGCCTATTAATCTCTGGATTCTCCGTATGACTTAGCACATAGTAGGGCTTCAGCTAATGTCTCTTACCTAAGTGTTTTGAACAACCTCATCAGAGTTGACCCAAATAATGGAGAATTGACTGGAATGCAATTTTGACCTATGCCTTACGGACATTCCTCAATGTCGGCATGAGTTACTCTGTTATCTTTGCGAAGCCAGGCTTCTTACTGGCTGACTTCATATTCTGTGGTCCAGGAGGAACATGCTGTAGAAGGGGGACATGGATAATGTGACCGTAGATCCAAAGAATGACAAGGTCTAATAATTTGTCCCTTTGCTCCCTTTAGTAAGCTTGTGTCTTATCAGTGCAACTTGTCCAATTCTTGGTTCCCCAAACAGGGTCCACCATATGGGCCTTCAACCTGACTTGCATGAAGACTCGTTTTATTAGTCACAATTAGTTGCAGGTGCAAAGATTGAGGGCACAAATAACTGTATCTGGAATCACCCCCTCACATACGAAATTAAACACTTGCACACTCAGAATTAGGTTCAAGTGGCTAATTGCACCCGGAAGTAGGTAATTGCAGGTGCAATTAGCTGCAAGTGCAGTTTTTCACCCGAGACTAATGGCTCCCAAAGTAAGGAGATAAAGATTGGAAATTCAGCACTGAATGGATGTGTGGTTATTGCAACCACCTGTGATTTTAATAGTCCTCACCCTCCCAACTTAGAGTGTGGTGGGCCTCCCTTTGGCCTTTATGAACAGTTAGATTGCTTAACGCCTTCTGTATATTCATTTTGTAGTAGTCTCTTCTCCAGTTGGGTCTTCTTTCCCTTGCCAAGACCCTCTTTCTTCAGGAGATCTGGAATCCCTGGCTTTTTAAAAGACATATGTTCCTCCACTGTTCATCTGTACATAAACCCCTCAGAATATAAGAAATGGTAGATAACTTGGAAAGTTGGTGGTAACTTCCAGTTAGGTCTTGAACACAGTTCCTTAGGGATTATCATATGAACATGATGGATGGAAAGTTCTTCTCTTCAGCTTCTCCTAGGTAAGGAAAAGATAGATTCTCCATCAAACTACCTAGAAAACTGTCTTCACTAGCGGGTTCAACCTGACACATATTTTCCTAATAGCTTTCTTCCTGTATTGCAGTCCAACCAGAAAAACAGAAACCACCATAGGTTTTTAAAAAATGATTATAAAATTAAGGCATAATTGGAAAAAAAATCAGTGAACTTTAATTTAAATACAGTAAAGCTAACCAAAGAAAACAAAACTGTTAATACACTCCAGAAAGTCTTTTGATTATATAAACATGATTTAGGTAAGAAGTTGATCACCATAGTTGTTTTAACAGAGAGAATTTAATAAAGGGAATTAATTAAGCTGGTATTAGCAGACTGAAAGGGCAGAAAGGAAACCTGAGGTATCTCAGAGATAACTGCAGGAAGCAGCTACCACCCCAAGGGCTGGGAAAATAGAGGCAAGAGGCTGGGCTTATTAGCACTAGACACTTGGAGGAGGGGTCCTGTACTGGAGCTGGAACACATACCTCTGGTGGAAGAGTGCTGCCTCACTGGCTTGGTACCTCAGCAGCTTGGGGGAGGGATCACAGAGAGCTGGGACCCAGAACTCTGAGGAGAGGGCACTGTCCAGCTGCTTCTGGTGCCTCAGGAGAGAGACTCTGCAGAATGGGATACAGAGCTTTGAGTAGGGCTGCCACCCAGCTGGTACTGCCCTGTGGACAACTTGTGAAACACTGCAGCACACTTTCACAAGGGAGAAAATTCCTTCAGAGTATGCCATGGAGCCTGGGGCTCGTGCGGGTTGGATTAAACCAGGATGTAACGTCTTGATATAAGAGGGGAAAGGATTCGGAAGAAGGAATGAAGGAGATGAATGTGAGCCTGTGCAGGGTGTGTACTTTCATATGTGTCTTCTTATTCTTTATGTCCAGCATTTTTCTTTGCATGGCTTTATTTATTTTATTATGAAAAAAATGTGTGTGCATGTGTGACAGAGGCAGAAAGACACAGAGAGAGGGAAGGAGGGAATACGACTGCCACAGTGAATGCAAGCCAGTGGTGGTCCTAAGATGGTGGTCTCAGCAGGTGTCCACAGCCAGCTCCGTGCAGTGCTCTTTCCTTACAGCCCACCTGACTGATCAATGTCCTCTTTCCTTCTTGCTGTGAGTTCAGGGCTGCCTGAAGCCGACCTCCCGACCTCCGCAGAGTGCCGACTCCTCCACCTCCCTGCTTAGTCAGTCCAAGGTGGGATGGGAGCCCACTTGCTAAGCTGGAGGTGGCCTCAGCTGAACGCCATCGAATGGGGTGGTTGACCCCTTTGAACTCCCTCTGGCTGTTGAATCTGCCCTTGTTTAGATGCTGAGGTGTGCGGAAACAAAGCCCAGCGAGAAAGCAGGGCGATTGCAGCCAGAGGGGAATGGAGGAGGGCAGTGGCCTTGGACTGGACCTGGGCACCTGCCCCAGCAGACTCACGCTCCAGGGCTGGGCTTGGGCCGTGAGGTCCGGAGCACTCGCTGCTGCTGCGGGAAGGTGGTATTCACTCTCCGGCTCCAGAGTCAGCTCCTCGTGGATGGATAGATTGCTTCAGCCCAGCAGTTCCATTTGGCAAGGGAAGCAGATGTGCCTTTGCCCTTATCACCCTGCTTGGTGGCAACTTAAGCCTCTCGAGAGGGGACTTAAATATTAGAGGAAGTTGGGTCACCTACCAGTGGTTGGACTAAGAAAAAAATTTTTCTACCCAGGAAAATAATAAAACCACATGAAAGAAATGCTGGAATTAGGGAAAAGAAAACAGCTTTAAAAATATCTGACTAACCTACAATAGTCACTAATATCACATAAAGATATTTTTCCCCACCCCTCCACTGTGCGAATAGTTTGTTTAGCCATTTGTTCATTCCTTCCATAAGTATTAGTTGAATGTCTACTATTACAGGCACCTGGAGATAAGTCCCTGAACAGGACTGATAAAAATCCTAGCCCCTGGGGAAGCTTATATTCTTGGGGAAGAGGGTCAAGTATCTTGCACATACAATTTCTTATGCAGTTTTCACTTGTCAGTCTATCTCATGAACACTTCCCTTGTTGCTGTGTCATCTTCATACTCACTATTCTGAAGACTACTTACTTTTCCAAGTGAATGGATCAGAGTTTATTTAACCATTGCACTACTACCAGGTATGAGCTCTCTTTCCCATCTTCCCAGGTTTAAATAATGCTGTGATAAATATATTTGTGTAGGTGGATAAAAAAAAATTTTTTTTCCTGTATTTTGGTTACTTTCCTCCTTGGCTGTATCTTTCACAGTATCAGGTAGGACTCCTTGTTACAAACAACATAGCCCAAATCTGGTTAACTTAAAGAGAAAAGGAACGTATTGGAAGGTTATCCATCCACTAGTTTACAGAATTGGCAGAAAGCTGGAGAACCAAGCTCAGAAAAGCAGCAGGAATGTGGGATTGGGGCAGCAAAGGTAGAGGCCAGGTCCACCCCCGGGAACAGTGTTCATGAACCTTGTGACATCCCTTTCTCCTGGACAAGGCCTCAGTGCCTCCCCAGCTCTACCAACATCAGGAGGAATCTTCATGCTCCTTGAACCGTTGTCTCACACCCTCCTTTGAGGTTCCAGGTTCAGGGCTGGCCAAGATTTGGCCAGCTGTGTGGATCTCTGCCTGTCTCTCTGTTTCTAGGGAGTAAGGGGAGGGAATAGCTATCCTTCCTCTACTGTCCTAGGGGGAGGTAGGTTTCTGCCCCACCCCTGCAGACAAGGAGAGTGGTGGATCCTGGATAGGAAAAAGGAAAAGTATTCACTACAAACACATTCTTTTACTTATTATGTGTGTTTATGATATGTAAGGGGATGGAGAGGTAGGGGCAAAGTTAACAGCACCATTCAATTTTGTCTGCCAGTGGAGGAGACAAACACTGCTCAGCAGGGCTGGCATATGACCCAAGGTGTTAGGTACCACCACCAGCCCTGGTGTACTCAGCATTCAAGAAATGTAGGTGAAATTCACATGGATTAGTTCTATTTTATAGGTAAGGAAACTGGGGCTTGGAAAGGATCTGTGATTTATCCCGGATCACACAGCCAGGAAACCTAAGCCAGCCAGACTTTACTACAGGTCTTCTGAAACCCCTGTGGGTTAGAGGATGACTTGACTTGTTCTGCTTCCCAGCACTGGGCTGGTGGCTGGTATAAGGGGTGCCTGGAGCAATCCAGGCAAAGGCCCTTTCAACAAAGGGGACTTTGTAACAAGCCTTTCTTTGTTTGGCCACCAGACTGTTCCCTGGAGTAATTAAGGTCTGTAGTCCTTAGATATAAGGCTGGCTGACACCTCTTGACAGTAATACAGGAATCTGAGCTTAGGTGCGATGCTGTGTTTGAAATGCATGAGCCAGGGCAGCCCTCCTCCCAAACACCTGGGCACGAGCCATGTGGCTGGACCCTGTGTCTCCTGCCTTGGTAGGACAATACCCACTGGTCCTAAGGAATGAGGTATAGTGGCACTCTCCTGGGCAGTGCCAGGCAAGAAGGCTGGCATGCAGCCCCTACTGCTGTGGCTGCATCTTCAGGACCTGCAGATGGACATCTGGCCCGCTGCTGCCTGAAAGAGAAAGGTCGCAACCTTCTGAGGGTCCTTGAGTACAAGGCAATGCCCACCTGCATCTTTTCTGTTGGTGCACAGTGCCCTCCTGGGGTGGTGAGTAACTGCCATCCTCTTTGCTTGGGGAGATGATCTCCCCTTGATTCCCATGGGCTCTTAGGAGCCAGCATTAAAATCAGCTTGTGTTTTCATATTTCCTCTGTGAGTCTGTACTTTTATGTTCAAGGTCCCTCATCTAGAGGAGGAAAGACAAGCTTGACTGTCCCTGGAACTGGGAAATTAAGCTTTCATCAGATTTGTACCACTGGGGACTGTGAGGGTCACTGAACAGAAACTGGGTCTCTGCCTTCAGAGCACTTTTGATGTCCTTTAGGGTGGGTACCACTTGGAGGGGAAGAGAGAGAAGGTGCTTTCATTAAGAACAGTGCCCTGGTCCTGCCTTTGCTCTTCCTGAGCCCCCAAACACATTGGGGTAAAGCTCACATGAATAGCAAATCAAGGAGTTTCAGGGTTTAGATAGAAGTGGAATTTTAGCATTGGTAGAGTTAACATCTCTGGATTCTACTGTTTGTGTGAGCCCTCAAGGGCTCATGACATGAGGGGATTTTCAATTGTGTTGAAACACACACTTCCCTCACACGCGTGGGTGGGTGACACTTCACTACTGAGAACCCGGCACCAGGGTTTCAGCAGAGCTTGGGGCTCTCGGTTTCTCTTCACCAAAGGCAATCTGTGAGGGGATCTTTATGCTTCAGTGACTTTTGAGAACTCAGGGAGTCATGAGGGTCTCTGCAGGGGGCTAAGTCCCCCGGAATGTGTGGTGAAGATCCTGTGTCTCAGATTCACCCTTCACCACTTGCCCTCATGCCCCCTGCCGCTCCTGGAACCCTCAAGCTTGGGATCAGCCTCTTTCAGCCTCAGCCTCTGCTCACCTTGAGCTCAGTGTGGGCAGCGGGCGTGGTCCTCCTGGCTGGTGCACATAGTTCAGGGCTGCAGTGTCTGCTGAGAATTTAAAACCAATAATAAAGTCGACTGTAAGTCAGTCTGCTTTTTATTATCCCCATGCCGGCAATTCTAAACAATGTCAGTGATAAAATACTTTTTTCCCCCAGATCTTTTGTTGGTCCACATTCTAAACAATTGCTGTGGTGACTGTTGAATTTCAATTATATACATTCATGTATATATACATATATATATATATATATATATGCTTCAAATTAGCATATTTTTTTACTTATCCTTTAATAAATATTATATCCCACATGAAAGTTAATTAGGAGAACTTCCAGCAAGAACCGTTCTGGATGGTTCGAGCTGGCTTCAGGCACAGTTTGTGTCTCCAGCCCCCATGGAGGTAGGTACTCCTGCATTTAAACAACAGATAAATGATGATACCATGATGAATGCAAAGCCAAGAAGCAAAACCTGAGTTAACTCAATTTTCTTCTACGTGACCACTTGACATTTTAGTGTTTAAAATTTAGTGAGTGCAAATTTTAATTCATACATGAAGTGTATGACTGAATTTGAATTGTAAATTCAAATTTAAAATTAAATTTAAAATTCCATTCTTTTAAAATGATTGTTTTAAAAGTAACAAATAATGAGAATAATAACAATGACAGATTATGACATGATTATCACTGAAAATAATTTTGTCACATAGAAGAGGGTGTTAAAAAAATGATCCACTTTGGGTGTCACATATGCTAGGTCCACCACTGTCTGCTGATTCACATGACAGAAATCACTAGCTTGTTGAAACAGGAGGGATTACTAATCAGGCTTTCAGTGGCCTACAAACACTGTGAAGGACGCGACAGGCAGGTTCTAGTCAAGAGCTCCCAGAAACAATTCCAGCTCAAGGAATTACTGTGAGATATGACTGAGGAAGGCTGTGGTCCCACCTGTCCACTGCAGAGCCCACCACCTCTGCATGATCTGGGCCAGCCAAGTAAAAACCTCATGCCCTGCCTACCTGGGCTCTCAATTGAGGTCTTGCCGCCAGTACATCCAATTGGCAGAACCTACTCCCATCTGAATCCCTACCTGCAGAGGAGGATGGAAAACTTAGTTGTTTTCCAGTTATGCAGTATAGGATGATACCCTGGAGAAGCTTGGAATGGAGGTTGAACAAGCCAGTGCACAACATCCTTCCTCTCCAGTGACCCAGCTAGGTTTGTCCATGCCACCTTCCTCTGGTCTCTGGAGGGGTAAGGACCTCCCCTGTTTGACAGCCAGGTTCTGGTCTGTGCTGGCTTCTGGGTAAAATGGCTGGCTCTGTAGTCGAGCATTTCCAATGCAGCCATTCTTGTGGTGTGCCACCTCTCCTCCACTTAGCAGGTATCTTCTCTGCTTGGGCTCTCTGTCATCACTGTCCTGGTGGGTGCATCGTGAGTCTTCTCTCCAAGTCTTCCTTATATTAGCTTACTAACATCTGTCAGGTAAGAGTGGCTCAAAACGCCCACAGCTGTCTGTGATGCCACCCCTAAACGCCACCCCACTTAAGTACATACATTTGTATCATCATTATTCTTTTATAGTAACTTTCAGGGATTTTTCTCAATTTGCAGATTAAATGTGACTCTTGTCCTCAAGTTTTCATTATCATTCTCATGACATTAAAAATACTCTAATTTGCATTTATACTTGGGCCCCCAAACCTTTTGGGGACAGTGGGTAGCTGTGAGTGATATTGGGACTGAGGAGTAGGCCCTGGAGGGTGACAGTGCAGACAGTGGCTGGATGCAACTTTGGTGTGAAAGCACCAGCCGAGGCCCAGCCTTGGAACCCAGCGTCCATCCTGCAGCCCGGGAGGCAGGGCCCGCCTAGCAGTCACAAGCATCAAGTGAAGCTCTGCGCACAAGGCCAGAACAAAAGAGGCCATGGTGATCTGCAAGGGAAGAGGCTGGATTTCTTTCTCTTGCAGCCTCTTGATAGCTGTGTGACATAGACCATGACCTCTCAGGGAAGGGATGTTCCTTATGATGATGGTGGCTCTTACTTCTAGTGAAGTGGGACTGGGAAAGGAGTTGGCACAGAGGGAAGCAGGATTGGTGGCATCAGGGTATTTCCTTCTGGATTGTCTCAGGAGGAAGCGCCTGAGACAGCACCGACGGCCAGCATGGCAGGCTGGCTCCCTGCTCTACCCTCCCTGCCCCTGCCACCACCAGGACTCTTGGAAATGTGCCCACAGTCCTGACCCTCAATACAGAGTGCAGCTGAGGAAAGGAGGGGCTGCAATATCTGCTTCCTTCCCCAGTCCAGTGACCCACACAGGTTCACAGCTTCACACCACTCTTCAGAAGCCATTCCTTTCTCTTCCCTGCAGCTTCCTAATGGCCTGAACCCCATTTTACTTCAAATAATGGGGACACAGTTTGACCCATTAACATTTCCTCTACTGAATACAGGAGGTCCTGTTTCCTCATTTATTTTTTTTAATATTTTATTTTTTTAAATAAAAATTGTATATAGTTAAGGTATACAACATGATGATTTCATATGTATACACATAGTGAAATGATTACTACAGTCATTATGGAACATGGATTTTTTTCCCCAGAATCCCTGTTTTCTTCAAAGCATGGTTTCCCAGTGTCCTGTAAGAATAGGACATGCCACATGTTCAGTTATATATATATATATATATATATATATATATATATATATATATATATATATAAAATACATGTTCAATAGTCATTATGGAACATGGATTTTTTTCCCCAGAATCCCTGTTTTCTTCAAAGCATGGTTTCCCAGTGTCCTGTAAGAATAGGACATGCCACATGTTCAGTTATATATATATATATATATATATATATATATATATATATATATATATAAAATACATGTTCAATTCATGTATATATGTATTTGTATATATAGACAGACATGTATATATGTATACACATGCAATGCACACATAAATTTATTATTTCTTTCTTCCTGGTTTCCATTTATCAGAATGACAAGGCATCTTGCTGATGCCTCCAACCAACTAGGAAGTCAAGATCAGGCTCTTCTCCAAAGACACAGCTGATTCCAACCAGCACATTAAGATTCTGAAGTTAAGAGCACATTGTGAAACATGAATCGATGTGACATTGTCAAACAAAATGACCTTTGGGCTTGGGAGGTTGGCGCTTGTAGGAGGCCGAAGTGTGCATCTTAATCTTGATTTCCTTTGGGAATATCTCCTCTATTGTGTTCCTGACTCTGATTATGTTCTCGTGCAATCAAAATAGCTCTAGTCTCTTGGGCCAGACAATTCTTTTTCTTTCTTTCTTTTTTTAAACACAGGACAAATTGTTGTTTTATTTTATTTTTTGAGCAGCAACAACTGTTTGGTTTTTGAGCCTTAATGTCTACATGTGTGTACAAAATCCCATCCCATTAAGAGGAAAAGGATTGAATTTAGAGTCCTGCTAGGTGTGTAAATTATTTAATGCACAAGGACCTCAAATGTTCAACTAGAAAGCCAAAGTTCGGCATTCAGAGTTCAACCTCAAAATGGCATGAACAATCCAATACGTAAGCACAGATTTCTTCCTTTATATCCATAATCTTAGGATATTATAAAGCCTTTAGCCTTAAGAAAATTTCAGTTGGGATTTGTATTTAACATCAAGCTTATCTTTTGCTTGGTTTTAAATGTATAGTAGGGACTGGGTAAGCTGGGTAATATTAGAGGTTCTGAATTCTAATATAGGGTTTGTCTCCCTATCTCTTCTTCCCTGTCAATACATGATTTGGAAACTTCTCTGCTGGATATTGTCATATAGCTGTTTTTGGGGGGATCTTGAACAAAAGCATAGTGGTTAGAGTATCCATCCATTTCCATATCTGGACTTCACTCAGGCCCTTCCTAGGCTCTCTTTCAGTTTCTTTGGCTATGTACTTCAGTGAACTGCAAAAAAACAGATCATTTTGCTGATGGTGATAACGCGGTAATAGACTTTACTTCATTGCCTAGTGCCCTTCAGATATGCTTCCTCCAAAACTCCTCAGCAGAACAAACGTAGTTACTGAATTTGGTTACTGGTACACAGTGAAATAATAGCTAAATAACATAGTTACATGGTTATAATATAGTTAAATCATGCAGCAAGTTGCACACAATAGAAAATGCAGTTAGGCAGAGAGAATGAAATTAAGCGTTAGAGGTAAAAGAGAGGATGTATCTTTAGATGTGATTTGAAATGAAAAGCAGACACCCTTGGAAGGACTTAGAAAGATGGCACCAGATGATGCCTGAGGAAGTGACTTCTCTTGTCAACTAAAGCAAGGCTGGATAAGGACAGTGGGAAGGACGTGCCCAGTTGGTTATATATCTTATATATTCCTTTCTTTCCCCTTCCTCAGCAGCCATCCTCATTTAGTCCTTATTACCTCTTTCCTGGTCTTTACAGTTGTTAAATAGCTGATCTTCCAATTCTCCTCTGAGTTATCCCACGAAGCATTGCCAAATCAATTGTCCTTTAACACCATGCTGATTATATCATTCTTCTGTCCCACATCCTCCAGAGCTTCTTTTTACTTGCTGAAGCAGAGTAGCCAGTTTCTTAGCTTGGCCTTCAAGGCTTGTGACATATTCTTTGTTCTAGCCCTGCTGTTCAAAGTGTGTCCCAGCACCTGGGCATCACCTGGAAATGTGTTAGAGATGCAGCATCTTAGGCCCCCCTCAGGCTTATTAAATAGAAATCTGCATTTTATCAAGATCTGCAGGTGATTCCTGTGCACAGAAAGCTTGAGAAGCACTGCTCTAACCAAACCAGAATACTCACAAATATACTCCCTACTTTCCTTTTTTAACTTTTGCCTGTGGACTTACCTCCACATTTACTCCATCTTTGCCTAAGCACACATGGGATCCTTTTATGATGATCATCTCAAATGTAACTTCCTCCATGGAACCTTTCCCAGTTATCCCATGGACCAGGCAGATTAACCTTCAGAATGCCTGTCAAGCCCTTTATACATTGAACTACCCCTGCTGAAGGGACAGCTTTGTTTATACCCCATGACCTGATCCTTTTGGCCACAGAGAATTGGTTTATGGTTGGGTAATCAGCACTAGAGTAGTCCTTCTAGTGGCTGGCCAGTAACGAGTGTGGCCACATGAAATGTGAGTAGGGCACAACTAAATTTTCTCTCTCTCCTTTTTAGAAATTCAAATAAGGCAGTTTGCAGTGATTGCTAAAACTAAGCACCAGGAGATAGAGTGAAGGTCATGGGTAATCATGTGCAAACCACAGTGTGAGGAAACAG
Source organism: Physeter macrocephalus (assembly GCF_002837175.3). NCBI lineage: Eukaryota > Metazoa > Chordata > Mammalia > Artiodactyla > Physeteridae > Physeter > Physeter macrocephalus. Next base: position 65,395,086 of record NC_041221.1, read on the forward strand.
AAACTTTGAATAAGCCAAGTTAGTAGAGACAGGAGGTTGGAGAGACCTGCAGATGTGGTAGAGATGCCATAAGAGAAAAAGAGATGGAGAGAATAGTGGGTCCCTAGACCTGCCCAAGGTCCTGATGACTTTCTCATGCCAGGTCTTGTCTTACAATAATATCTAACCTCCATGACTTGAGAAAACTTGCATAAGTCTCTGTTCCTTACAACTGAAATAGTCACTTTGGACCCCTCAAATGGAGCTGCTGGCTTCATCCCTAGACATCTCTTTGAGACTGTGTTCATCATTCTTGTTGGCTGTTTCCCAGCCTTGCATTATAATACCTGTGATGCTATAAACACTGGCTATTAGCAACTTGTGATAAGATTGTACCTGTCTCATTTTTCAGCATCTAGCAAGGTAAATGCTAAAAGTAGTGGTAGGATTGATGCAAATTGAATACCAGGGAAGCAAAAGCATTATAGTGAAGAAATCTGGGAAGGAAGGTGATAGGATTTATCATTAAAAAGGGCAGCCGAACTGTTGGCTGGTGGCCAGAATTTAGTTGCAAGTCTTTGGTGCATTGTACCAACCAAGCCAAAGAGCCACGAGCCAGTGTATATTTTTAATACAAGCTGTTCAGTGTCATAGCAGCAAAATTAGTAATTCCCATCTCTCAGGAACCTGATCTCAGCTGACACTATTTTATCAGTAAAATAACTCCTTTTAGTGAGTTGAATGCACCAAACACATGTTTCCAGCTGGTCAGCAATCTTCCCTCTTAACCTCTAATCTGCTCCAGGCTGTTCCTACAGATTACAGGACAATGATTTTTGGAGAGTGATGGGGCTCTGTAGATTGAAGGAGGCGGCTTCAGTGCTTATATTTGGAGGGTTGCCTCCCACTAAGGGTCAGCGTGGGTCTGTTATGTGTGCAGAATGGTATATGCAGGGAGTTCTGTGCACAACGAGAAACGGTTCTGTATGTGTGTGTGTGTGTGTTTCTTTTAGTGTGGGAGATCAACCTGAATCTGAAAAGTGTCATTATGGTTGTTTGGAAGGCAGGCAGAGAGGGGGCCCTAATTTTACAAATAGATGGGGATTTCTTTCCCCTCACTCAACTCCCTCTTGGAGAACATCATGCTCCAAATCTGGAGGTTTCATCTGCTTTTAAGCTGGAAGCTTCTTCTTTAATGGCTTTGTGACTCACAGGGCCCGGGTGATGGTTGCTTTTTCTGTGTATAGAACTATAATCCTTCTCAATTATCAAAGACATAAATTACTATTATTTCCTTACCAGATCGAACATCTCGCTTAAATATGTGAAAGAAAAATTGTTGGTTGTCTGGTGAATTTTCCTCTTGGAAAAACTGCCTATTCTAAATCTGCAAGTTCAATGAAAGTTCAAAAGTTTATCAGTGCAAACTCTATATTCTAATAATTCATGAACCAGCTTCTATATCCACATTAGGAGGCTCTGGGTTGAGATGTTTTTGTCTTTTCTCCCGTGTAAAAGTAATCAAACAGCACATTTCCTGGGCATATTGCAAATACCTATTGATCATAATCAGAGCACACATGGTATGAGAGAGCTTGGCTGACACACAGGCCTCGTGTCAATCACAGGAACAAATTGATTTTGACCGCCCAGCCACGATTCTCCTACCCCAGCAGAATTCCATTCAGTGCTGCTGTTTGGAGAATTTTGAGCAGACAGCATTTCTGAAGGAGTGTCATAGTCCAAAGTTATTGTAGAGGTAAACTTGATTACTGAGAAAGTGGTGATTTTAATGTACTTCATACTTACCTTTACCACAGGAAGGTCAATACCTTTCTCCAGTGTTGAAAGAGCTGTCATCAATTTAAATTTTATCCTGATTTATGTCTGCTCATTATGGAAAAGGAAAACCCTGATTTGCATTTTTCTTTGTTGGTATGAAGTACCATTAATACTTTTCTCCAACTGGGATTTGTTTCCTTACTCACTTTTTAAATTAATAATTTTCATTGACAAAATTAAAGAGCTTACACTTATGCCATCAGTCTTTCCTTATGACTTGGGTATAGATATGTATGCTGAAGGATGATATAAGAAGAGAGGGCTAACACCCTCAATACTATTATAAGCATTAAAATCCTCTGTGAGAACCAGGTAAGAAAGGACCATCTTTGATACTGTCCACTACTTTACTGCTTCATACATCGAGGCTACCAAGTCAAGTTCAACAGGAAATGGGAAGTGGTACTCCATCAGGGAAGTGTTTGGGGTATTAATGAGGAATGGCTTGGGGACCAGGCTATTCTGTCTTCATTCCAGTTCCCAGCTCTAGGCTGGCATGTTTTCCACATGATCCTCTTTCTTGTCACTCAGCCATCCTACACCTTTTCTCTTGAATTGCTCCCCACCTGTGCCCTCTCACTGATGGTTGGGTGGGAGGGCAGACTAGATGACTATGTGTTTATGTTACTTTTTGTTAAATATCTAAACCTATTCTCCTGCTTTATTTGATTATACTAAGAGTAGATATTTGACTCAAAGGGAACCAGTCTACTGACTGGTCTAATCCAGCCAGGGACCTTCTCTTCAGAATTCAAGATAAGAGACATACAATCTGTAATCGGATAATGTTGGACACTTGGAATGAAAGGCATATAGGCCATGTAGAAATCAAACACCATGCAGGCCTGAGGCAGCCATTTTCAGTTATGTGTACTCTGATGAATCAGCAGAGAAAGCTCCTCTGTGATGACAAGCAAGAGATCAAAGCTAGCACAGAGATGAGAGATGTCAGACCCCTCTCAGGACAGAGCAGGTAACCCTGACTCTGGGGGTTACAGTGTCAGATCTGTCAATCTTCCTGTGACCCAGCTCCCTTACCTCTTGTCCTGGGATGCTTTTATGCTTGCCTGTTGTGCTTCGGGAAAGGTGATTGTTTTTCTTAAACTGGCTTGAATGAGTTTCTCTTCTTCACAACCAAATATGCCGTGACCAGAAAGTATCCTGTTAGATTCAGATGGGAATTTCAGTCTCCTTCACTTACCTAGTCCAATATCTGGGAGCACTAGAACATCAGAGCACCCTCTTTTGTCTGGCTAAATGCAGTTCCACAAGAGAGGCTATGCCAGGAGCAGAAGTGTTATTCTTTACATGTTCAGTCTCTTCACCCCACCTTCAAAGCCCTCCACATTCCTCTCTGCCTCTTGCTCTCATGATTGTTCCTGCTCTCAGGCATTGCACGTTTATGTAAACCATTCTGCTTTACTCACTGCTGTCTGGGGTGGATTAAAGTTGGCTACACATTCATTGTGATTTTTTCCCATTGAGAGATGGAGTCTAATTCCCATTCTCTTGAATATGGGTTGGCCTTTGTGACTTGCTTGGCCATAGAATTTGGTGGAAGTGATGCCTGGGTTTTCCAAGGTTAGGTCATAAGAAGCCCTGCAACTTCTGGCTGTGCCCCTGGGAATCCTTGGAACCTTAGCTGTCATGTAGGAAGTCCTACTCCCCTGAGGCTGCCATGCTGTGAGGAGCCCCAGTCCAGGTGAGGGAGATGGAGGAGAGGGAGGGAGAGAGAGACAGGCAGGCCAAGGACTCCAAGAGCAAAACCTGTGAGTGAAAAGCCATCTTGGAAATGGACCCTCCAGCCCCTGCTGGCACCATGTAGATCAGAGACAAACCACCCAGCTGAGCCCTTCCTGAATGACTCAGGTGCAAAAAGTGTGAGCAAAGTGTTTGTTTTAAACTACTAAGTTTTGGGGTGGTTTGTTACAAACCAGTGGATAACCAGACTATTTTGAGTCATCTGAAGGCTACTCCAGCCTCCTTGCCTTCTCTTATGTCTTTCTCTACCCAAGGACACCCTCTTCCTTCTCCTTTGCCTCTGTTATCCTTCGGTTATCAGGACCAGCATCTCTCTTCTGAGAGCCCTTCTCTGATTATTCATCTCTTCTGTAGCACATTGGGCCAAAGCTGCTCTTAGAATCCTTTGCTTGTTCAGTCCTCTGTGCTTCCTCAGTATATTTTTGCTGTGATGTCCCAACTCCCCGAGGACAGAGCCTCTTCCTTGTTCCTTCTTTTGGATCCTTCTACCCCTTGACAGAGTCCTAGACAGAAGGAATTTAACATATGTTTTGAGACTAAATAGCCCAAATCACCTTAAACGAAATTTATTTTGGTCCTAATCAAAGGCTTGTCTTCAATTACACATTCCCGATTAAGTATTTAGATTTAGAGGTACTCTTTTAATTCTCAGATTGTGTGTAGACTTTAGTCTTTTGGGGTGTTTGGAAGAAACTCCAAGGTGCGCAGACAGGAATCCCGTGTAGCATAAACAATGGGCAGAAGCAAGTAACGTACTCCAAGTTTCTTTGCTTGTCCACACATGCCTGTATCATTTATGGGAGGTCAAACTCTATGTTTATAGTCCTCTTCTATCCAGGGTGAGTGAGTATCTTTTGACCACATCACCTTTCTAATACCTATTTTGTTTGGACTTCTTCCAACCCACCAAATGAACTTTCCCATGTTCCCAGGACTTTCTTTTTTTTTTTCATTTCCATATACCCTTTGGTTTCCCTTTCACATGCAGCGTTCTTCTTTGCTGTGTTCAGAAAACTCATTAGGGTCCAACCTCTTCAATTAGGCAGGATAAACATACATTACTCCGAATTGTCCCCCACTACAGGAGATACAGATAAAATTCAAGCAAAATGTTGGCTTAGTACCCAAGGATTTGGCCACTGAAGTTTACTTCTCTTCAGTCAAATTCAGGTCACACCTTCCTGTAATTTTCTATATAACTAAGTAAGCTCTTATCTTCAATTTTCAAAGGATTGCTCTTTCCTTTTCTGCTTATATCCATTTCCTGTTTAATTCATGGTATGTACTTATCTATTATTGTATGTGCACCATTCATTTGTGGAATCATCTGCTGTTAGATTTCCCTATTTTTCTTAATTTAACAATCAAAAAATCAGCTACATGATAGTAGGCGAGCCAAATTGAGAGGCAGAGATCTTTTTTAATGCTGCAAAAGAAAAAGAAAGGGCACATTTAAAACATTCTGCTTCTTAAAGAAACCAGTTTTTTTTAAAAAGCTGAGAAGTTATTGCACTTCTCCCTAGAAATTGCAACTCTATAAATTCTAACTTTTCCCAGCTCTCAGGCTCACAGGATGCAGGGAAATATTAGCCACTTTCTATTCATGTTCATAGGTCGTGACTAAGATAAATAGATTTTCGAGAAACATTGGTGTGGGTGTACTCCAAGTGGGAGGAATTTTATGTTCCAGTCTCCCTGATGAACACCTAGAATATTAGAGACTCTGGGAAGTTTGTGCTTGACTCTTTTTAAAGGAGAATGTGATTAAGGTCACAGTGTGATAAATCTCTGACACACCAATGTGAAGGAACAGAGATCTGAACAGAGGGGAGCGAAACAAGCTGAAGTGAAAAGTTCAAATGTATGAGTGGTATTCTTACAAGTAAGAGGCAATTGAGGGTTATTAGAGAGTAGCTTTTCTAGAGGAGGTGGTAATCATCCACATTTCTAACAAGAATGTGTTGGGCTTTCTCTTTCTTTCCTGCTTTCGTTTATAATACCTAGCCTGCACCCTACTTCTTTATACTTAATATCCAATCTGTTGAAAAGTATTTACTCTTCTTTATCAGAATGCTGAATTGTAGCATATATCTTCAGTTCCTTAGCAACAAACTGTCGTGTCACCCTTGTGAAATTCTGGTCATTTGAGAGGAAAGGGGATGCTGAATTGTGATGGAGAAAATCCTTATTTTAATCACAAATGTGTACAAGAACTGAAAAGACAATATGAAAAGGCAGGTCAAGGAAGCTGCGTTTGAACAAGTGTTTTTGATTAAAGTTTGTATTGGCCCAGAAGTCCCCTTTAAGTTCCTTTTTATTGAATAATTTTCCTTTGATCCTTGAGTAACTAAAAGAAAACCCAGCACTTGACATTAACCTGGGACTTGGAGCCCTGCTAGGGGGCTCTGCCAGACAAGAGTCTCATCCAGCACAGTGTCAGCCCCTACATCTATTTTCCATCTCAGCTTTTCCTTCCCCCTCTCCCGGGTAGGGGTGGAGGACACTCAGCTGAAGCAGTCATTCTATGTGTACAGTACTTATTTCTTTGCTTGTCTTCAACTTCAAAGAGGCTAGTCAGGAGACATTAATGACAACGTAAGAAGGCATTGGTTATCTCAAGAAATTGGCCCTGGAAAAGCGGTAGAGATCACCAGACACTGGGGATGTTGAGAATTCCATCTCGTTTTCTTTCCTTGTTTTATTTGTTAGAAATGATGGGGAAATAACTTTTTATTTTTGGCTTTGTGGGTACAACCAAATCATTGAACAGCATTAAAATTGGAAAAAATGGGAACAATATTAAAAGGAAGAATTCAGAATTCTTAGAGAGAGAGAAAGAGAGCGAGAGAGAGCCAAGAAAGCAAAAATTATTTGAACAACTTTGAGCATGTTTTTAAAAACTGTATCATTGCAATTCACTCGAATTCCCAGTTTCTGTATTTAAATGTCCGATCAGTCATTCAATTCCAGTGCAGACATGATGTTTGAAGGCCACTTGGTAATGGTTTTACCCTGGTTCAGATTATTTGCAATCCAGGGGGAAAATGTGCATTCTGTGCTGAAGCAAATAGAAAACATATCTGAGCACAAATCAAAAGAATGATGACCGCACTCTACGCTCTGTACTCATTACTGGGTCCCCAAGGCTCTCGTTCTGTTTGCCTTGGCACTTTTTCTTTAGCTGCCTTTGGTTGGACTGGGTGGGAAAAACAACAACTACCACCCACAAAACCTTCAGCCGAGAATGGGGGCAGTGGAAATGGATAACCTGAAAAGATGCGACCTCCTGTGAGGGCTGGGTGCTCCAAACTTCATGGTGGGGGAAGCGGCTTGGGGAGACCTCCCAGGGCTCCCAAGGCAGTCCCTGCTGAGTGCATGTCAGGAAGTGCCTGACCAGCTGCCGGAAGGGCAACCCTGCTCTCATTTCGATCTCTAGTAAGCTCCCACTTCGTAGGTAATGAAAAACGGCATTTGCACAAAGTGGTGAGAGAAAAAGCAGTGTTTCTATAACACATTATGCTCTGCACTGCTCAGGAGACAACATTTCATGTCCTATAAAAAGAATTATCTAGATAACTTACTGTGCATGCCAGAAAAGTTGCAACGTGTCTTTAAAAGAGCTGTCTCCACACTGCAAAACACTTTGTCTCTCCTACTCTCCACTGACAGAATAGCCTGTGTTTAAAATCAAATCCACTCAACCCCTTAATGATGACCTAGAATAAACATTTGACATACACTAGCTTTCAAGGTCTCTTATGTTTAGGCATGAATTGTTCATTTCTACGACTTTTGTCTGAATGAAAGAAGATGCAAGGAATGATTTACATTATCATGGAGGCAGGGGTTATGCCTGTGTTTATCTGATCCTCTTTTATTGTGTGACAGATGGTGAGACAACCAGCCTGGCGCACGATGACCGTTCATTTTGAGCCACCCACCCACCTCATTTCCTCGGTGACTTCAATTTTAAAATATATTAAAAACACAGGCCCTTGAATTGCTAGGCTCCTTTGGTTCAGGCATGTCTGTAGGTAAAGGATGGGTTCCTCATTAGGGTCAGGCTTCTCCATCAAGCTGCAAGGGTATTGCCCCTGGAACATTCCTCTCTCGTTGCACTAGGAGAATTGGTCCTCTATGAGGATGATGTGATACCCAGCTCAGGTTGACTCTCCATTCTCAGCAGAGCTCTGGAAACCTGGACCAAATCCACCTAGCATCAGAAAAGACTGTGGGGAGTGTGCATGAGCCTGAAGAATACGAAAGCCTGCTTTTCCTTTCAGTAAGTTTATAAGAAAAATCAAGTCATCTCATGTACTATCAGTCCGGCCTGGAAGAAAACTTCTTGAGACTAACCATAGGCCTCCAGGACAACCTGTACCACATTTGAACGTGATGCCCCAAGACTGAATTCACTAAGTATCCCCTTTGGAACAAACTACTAATTCTTATGTAGTAGGAATTGATCTCTGAAGGAAGAAATTCTTCTTAGTTGTCTGGGCTCTATGCAGTCCTCCATGTGCCCATCATCAAAGTTGCCTCGACCCCAGCTGCAGACGATCCCTATGGAACTCATGGAGATGAGGTGGTGGTAAAAGCAGTGGTTGTGGAAGATAAGCTCATGGCGATGGAGCAGTGGTGGTGGTAGAAGATAAAATGGCCCAATATATCAGGTCCCAAGCCCTTTTCTGAACAGGATCAAAGAATGTGGGGGAAAAGTTGCAGGTCTGGATCATATAGAAGAAACATGCTCCACCTGGTTGTACTGAATGACCGCAACTATAAAAATGAGACAAAATGGATGAGGGCTCTGAAATATAAAAAGAAGCAAGTAAATTAGGGATGAAGATCAGAAATTGGAGTACCACTGAACTGGTGGTGAGTTTATCATTTTTTCTTCCCTCCAGTATCCCCCATCCTGAACTCAACACAGCCTGAAAACTTAGAAGTGGGCTCTAGGGAGTGGACCTGGAGAGCTCCAGGAAGCAGACTTGGAGAGCTCCAGGAGAAGCTGGTCCAAGGAGTGAGAAAAGAGACTCCTAACTCTCAGAAAGAGTGTAAAAATTCATCATTTAGTTTTTCTTTTCTCTGTTCCCTTACACCCCAGTCCCCAAGCAATCCCTTAATGGCAGCAACGGGAGCAAAGAAAGCAATAAAGAGCAGAAATCAATGAAATTGAAGAAAGAAAAACAATAGAGAAAATAAAAGAAGCCAAAATTTGGTTCTTTGCAAATATCATTAAAATTTACAGACTTCTAGCAAGATGGGGAGAGAGAGAAAAAGAGAGAGATAAAGGGAAAGAGAGAAAGATTGGGAGGGGGGTTCAAATTACCAATACCAAGAATGTAAGAGAAGATGTTGGTATAGATCTCACAGATAATAAAATAAAATCATCAGGGAATACTACAAACAGCTCTATGCACATACATTCAACAACTTAGAAAAACTGTATCATTTTGCTTGAAAAGCCCAAGCTACCAAAACTCACCAAGGTGAAGTAGACAACCTGAATAGTTCTATAACTATTAAAGAAACTGGATTTATAGTTTAAATCTCCTGAAAAATCTCCAGGCTCCAGTGATTTCACTAGTTAATTCTCTCACACATTTAAAGAAGAAATTAGACCAATACTACACAATTTCTTCCAGAAACAGAAGGTGGAACACTTCCCAACTCATCTTATGAGGCCAGCATTAACCAGATACCAAATAGATCCTATTATTTCATTGATTTCTGCTCTTATTTTAATTACTTCCATTTTCTCCACTTGCTTTGGGTTCATTTTGGTATTGTCTCCCTAGTTTTTTAATGTGGAAACTTAGATTATTGATTTGAATCCTCTCTTCTTTTCTAGCATTATTAAATATTTTAAGTAAGCCCTTAATGCTATAAATGTCCCTCTAAACACTGATTTAATGTGCACCTCACAAAGATAACACAAAAAAAGAAAGCTATAGATCAATATCCCTCATAAACAGAGACACAAAAAACTCTTAAAGTATTAGCAAGTCAAATCCAGCAATATATAAAAAGAATATTTTACCATGATCATATGTAATCCACCATATTAACAGTCTAAAGAAACAAAATCACATGTTCTTTTCATTTGCTGCAAAAAAAGCATGTGACAGAATTCAATGTCCATTCATGATAAAAACACTCAACAAACTAGAAATTAAAGGGGACTTCCTCAAACTGATAAGTGGCATCTATAAAAAACTTGTAGCTAACATCATACTTCATGGTGAAAGATTATATGATTTACTCCTAAAATTGGGAACAAGGCAATAGTGTCCACTCTCACCACTCCTATTCAATGTTATACTGGGATTTCTACCAAGTGCAGTAAGGCAAAAGAAAGAAATGAGTCATACACTTGGAAAAGAAGAAGTAGAACTGTCCTTATTCACAGGTGACATTTTTCTATGAAGAAAATTCCAAGGAATTTACAAAAAAAACTCCTAGAACCAATAGGTGAGTTTAACAAAGTTGCAAGATACAAGGCAAACACACAAAAATTGTCTCTTTATATACTAGTAATGCACAATTAGAAACCAAAAATTTAAAACAAAACCCACAATTTACAATAGCTCTGAAAAGTGAGATTTTAGCTATAAATATAATGAGACATGTACAGGATCTGTTTGCCTAAAACTACAAAATGGTGAGGAAAGAAATCAACAAAGACTTAAAGATGGAGAGGCATCCTATTTATAAGTTGAAAAACTAAATGTTGTAAAGAGGCCAATTAATCTTAAATAGATCAATAGATTTAACACAACTACAATCAAAATTCTAGCAAGCTTTTTTCGTAGGTATAGACAAGCTGATTCTAAAATATATATGGAAAGGCAAAGGAATTAGAATATTTAAGACAATTTTGAAACAGAAGAATGAGGTTGGAAGAATCATACTACCCGATAATAAGACTTATAAAGCTAGAGTAATCTAGACAGTATGGTACATATTGGCAAAGGGACAGGCACATAGATCAATGAAACAGAATTGAGCCCAGAAATAGACCCCCAGAATATAGGGCCAACTGATTTTTTTTTTAACATCTTTATTGGAGTATAATTGCTTTACAGTGGTGTGTTAGTTTCTGCTTTATAACAAAGTGAATCAGTTTTGCATATACATATGTTCCCATATCTCTTCCCTCTTGCGTCTTCCTCCCTCCCACCCTCCCTATCCCACCCCTCTAGGTGGTCACAAAGCACCGAGCTGATCTCCCTGTGCTATGCGGCTGCTTCCCACTAGCTATCTGTTTGACATTTGGTAGTGTATATGGGCCAACTGATTTTTGACAAAGGTGCGAAAACTATTCAATGGAGAAGAGATACTTTTCAACAAATGGTATTGAAACAATTGAAAATCCATACGCAAAAAAAAAATCCTGATCTAAACCTCATACCTCATACAATGGATCATAGATTTACATGTAATATCTAAGATTATAAAACTTTTAGAAAATAAATTGGAGAAAATCTGCATGATCTGTTGTTATACAAAGAGTTTTTTTTTAACACCTTTATTAGGGTATAATTGCTTTACCATGGTGTGTTAGCTTCTGCTTTATAACAAAGTGAATCAGCTGTACATATACCTATATCCCCATATCTCCTCCCTCTTGCATCTCCCTCCCACCTTCCCTATCCCACCCTCCCTATCCCACCCCTCTAGGTGGTCACA
>NC_041221.1:65406529-65406917 GCF_002837175.3 Physeter macrocephalus
ATTCCATATATATGTGTTAGCGTATGGTATTTGTTTTTCTCCTTCTGACTTACTTCACTCTGTATGACAGACTCTAGGCCCATCCACCTCACTACAAATAACTCAATTTTGTTTCTTTTTATGGCTGAGTTATATTCCATTGTATATATGTGCCACATCTTCTTTATCCATTCATCTGTCGATGGACACTTAGGTTGCTTCCATGTCCTGGCTATTGTAAATAGAGCTGCAATGGACATTTTGGTACATGACTCTTTTTGAATGATGGTTTTCTCAGGGTATATGTCCAGTAGTGGGACTGCTACATAGTGGGTCATATGGTAATTCTATTTTTAGTTTTTTAAGGAACCTCCACATTGTTCTCCATAGTGGCTGTATCAATTTACAT
>NC_041221.1:65408484-65418224 GCF_002837175.3 Physeter macrocephalus
AGGGTTTTTTATCATAAATGGGTGTTGAATTTTGTCAAAAGCTTTTTCTGCATCTGTTGAGATGATCATATGGTTTTTCTTCTTCAATTTGTTAATATGGTGTATCACATTGATTGATTTGCATATATTGAAGAATCTTTGCATTCCTGGGATAAACCCCACTTGATCTTGGTGTATGATCCTTTTAATGTGCTGTTGGATTTTGTTTGCTAGTATTTTGTTGAGGATTTTTGCATCTGTGTTCATCAGTGATATTGGTCTGTAGTTTTCTTTCTTTGTGACATCTGTACAAAGAGTTTTTAAACATGACCAAAAGTAAGATTTACAAAAGAAAAAAAATGATAGATGGACTTTACCAAAATTAAAAACTTTTGCTCTGTGAAAGACACTATCAGGGAAGAAAAAGACACTATTAGGAGAAGAAAAATCAATACACACATTAGGAAAATGTATTTACAAATTACATGTCTGAACAAGGACTTGTATCCAGAGTATATGAAGATCTCTCCAAAGTCAATAGGACGAAAACAGGCAACCCATTAGAAAGTGGGCAAAAGAATACTTCACCAAAGAGAACATAAGGATGGCAGATAAGCACATAAGTAGATGCTCAGCATCGTTAGTCACTACGGAAATGCAAAGTAAAACCACGATCATATACCACTAAAAATCTATTAGAATGGGTGACATAAAAGAAAAATGTTCACAACACAAAGTGCTGGCAAAGAACCAGAGTAAATGAAAAACTCTAATACATTGCAGGTAGGAATGCAGAATGGAACAACCACTCTGAAGAACAGTTTGGTAGCTTCTTATAAAGTTAAACACACCCTTACTATACAACCCAGCAGTCCCACGCCTGGGTATTTACCCTAGAGAAATGAAAACTTACGTTCTCACAAAAGCCTATACAGGAATGTCTGGAACAGCTCTTTTTATAATTGCCCATATCTGGAAATAATCCAAATGCCCTTCAGTAGGTAAATGGATAAACAAACTGTGATGCATCCATACAATGGCATACTTATTCAGCAATAAAAAGCAAAAATTTTAATGAATCTCAAAGGTATCTGAAAGGCATGCTGAGTGAAAGAATCAAGCCTCAAAAGGTTATATACTATATGATTTAATTTATATAACAGTTTCAGAAGAGCAAAGCTGTAGTAATGGAGAACAGAGCTAAGGGATATCACCAGGGAGTTTTCTGGGCAATGGAATTGTTTTGTATCTGGTTTGTGGTGGTGCTTATGTGTAGCTATACAAGTGCTGAAATTCATAGACCTGCACATACCCACCTGCCCCATCTCCCCTACGTCAATTTTACTGTATAATGATTAAAAAACAATGTGGGAACAAAACTAAAGTCTTCCCCCACAGGTTCTCTCCATGGCCATTCTCCTAGGGGACCCAGGCCTCCCCTTTCTCTCCTTGCTGCCTTGGCCCCAGTCTCATGGCATTTTTCTCTTCCCTCCAAGTCTCCCCCATGGCCGGGCTGTAGCTCTTCGCCAGGCCTGTCCCTGCCTGAGGCTGTGGCTTTGCACTGCACTCTTCTTGGTCAAGAGCAACCATCAAAATCCCCTGGGTTTTGATCGAATTGCCTCAACAAACCAACAAACAACAAAAGCAAAATCCATCCTTGATTTCCACTTTTTTTCCACCTCTGTATCCAATTCATCTTCGAGGACTGCCAGTTCTTTCGTAATAGATCTGGAACGTAATCACTGCTGCCATTGCAGTGCAGACCATCACCATCCTAGGCAGCTGCCTCCTGTCCCATCTCCCTGCTTCCACTTCATCCCTGCTTTTGTCTATTCTCAATACAGCAATCAGTAATCCTGCTAAAATAAATATGTCATTTCTCTACTTAAAAGCCTCCAAAGTCTTTCCAGTGATTTAGAGTAAAAGGACTACTCTGGCCTCCAAGGGCCTTTTGAACTGGCTCTTGCCTGCTTCCCCGGCCTAGTCTCCTCCCATTCTTCCTCCCGTATTGTAGACCAGCCATTCTGACCTCCTTGCTCTTTCTAGAATATGTCAAGCTTATTCCCACTTCGGTGTTGTTTTCTCTGCCTGGAACTAGCTTCTCCCAGATATCTGCATGAGTGCTGCTTCAGATAGTTTAAGATTCAGCCCTAAAGTCACTTCCTCAGAGAGAACTTCTCTGACCGCTTGTTTTAAACAGCCTCCCTGGTCTTCCTGTCTCTCTCTATCCCCTTAACCTGATTTATTTTCTCTCAACATGTAGCCACCTTGTAAAAAAAAAAAAGAAAAAAAAGTCAGCATATTACACATGCTGACTTCCCACTGCAATACAGAATCCAGTCTGCTTACTGTGACCCGCAAGATGCTGTGTGGTCTGGCTCCTGCCTCTGTCTCTGACATCGCAATCCTCTGCTCCCCAGGAACAGTCTCGTCGTGCTGCCCCACCTCTGCTCACCCCTCTGCAGCTACCCTCACCTCCCTATGTTTCTGGAACATGCAAAACATGCTTCTACCTCAGGGTCTTTGCACGTGCTTTACCATCTCTGTGGGATGCTATTCCTCTAAGTAGCTTCCCAGCATACTCCCTGCACAAAGGTCACGTAATCAGAAACCTTCTTTGACTCTTGAATCTAAAATAGCAAGCCCTGTATCATTTGGTAGCCCCCTTACCTGATTTATTTTTCATAGCATTTGCAACTGCCTGGTTTTTATATGTACATATTTATATGTTATGTGTTACCTGCCTCTTGTCACTAGGCTGCCAGCCTGGTAAGAGTAGGAGCTTTGTTTTGTTCACTATGGTCTCACTTGGCTCACGCCAATGCCAGTTTGAGGACGACTGGGGACAGGGAAGCCCTGGGAGGATCAGGAGTTCCAGGGGGACCCCGGCGACTCATCTGTTGTTCCTGATCTGTCTCCCATAGGTGTAAGCTCTATATGGGCAGCTGCCCGGCACATAGTGGGTGCCTGGGAGTAGTTGTAGAATGAATAAATGATAGAGGCCTTTGGATATTTTTAAAGGGTTTTACAGTTTCAAAGAGGAGTTTTCCAGGTTTTAAAACCCAAGTACAGAGTAGTGGTATGAATTAGGGGTAGGAGGGTACCAAATTTGGAGGCTCTTTCTGACATCTTTACATTTACCCTGGATGGGTAAACACATTTTGATGGCCTTCTATTTTTCTTAGGATAATCATAACACATTTTCATATGGCCTCCGCCCCCTCCCCCCCTCCCCCTTGTTCTGGGCCTCAGTCACGCACAGCTCTTCTCTCAATTCCTCCTATGCGTGTTCCCTCCCCAACTCCTTTGCCTGTGCTTCTTCCTCTGCCTGGACCATTCTCCCAGCTCCCTAGCCTTCCCCAGTTAACTCTTCCTCACTCTCCCATCTTGGCTCAAGCCTCCCTTCCCCAACCTTCACACCAGGTGTGGCCCCAGGAGGATCACAGTTGTGACTTGACATGTGTTTATATGATTACTTAGGGAAGGCTCCCATGAAGGGGGAACAGTGGCTGCCTTTGTCCCACCATTATCTCTCCTGGAACCCAGCACTGCCTGGCATGGAATAGACTTAATAAAGATTTATTGAATGAAAACATTAATTAATTAATTAATGAAACAGAGGCTGCTAACTTTTCAGTACAGCCCCAATTTCAGGATAAGGCAGTGAAGGCACTTGTTAAAACAAAAGGCAAAATAACACATTAAGCTTGTAACCCCTTGGTACTGTTAGAATATGAAAGATGCCATGGTGTACAGGGCATGGGATGTGGGACAGGTGGATTTCTAGGAGCCAAGAAAGGAGAGATGAGCTTCAGAACCTCTGACACCTGCCACTCTGACCTGAGCAGGCTTCTTCATTGTTTGAAAGTATAACAGGACCAATCCTATAAATACAGCTGGTGCTCAGATTTTTTTTTTTTTTTTTTTTTTTTTACATTGTGTGGAATTTTCTTTGTGCCTTTCTACTAAAACTCAAAGGAAAGGAATAAGAATAGAAGGGATCATTGAAGTCAACTCAACATAAGGCGAACTTCAAGCAGTCAGTTGTGTCCCATTCTGAGTTGCCTGGCCTGATGTGTGTTTGGCAGGGAGAAGTGGTTTCCAGAGGCCAAGGCACCACTTCTTGTCCGGGCAGTGTGGAGGTGAGTCGGCCCTCAGGCAGGGGACGAGGGACACTGGTCTGGTCACATTTAATGGGCCACTCCACCTGGAAACTCCCAGAGCTTATGCTCACGTTCTCTGTTAGTCCAAGCTTCAATCTTCTCCCTTGCCTAACCTTTGCAGGAAAGGCTGAAGCAGTGTTTGCCATTCCTGTCGCCCACTGGAATCATATGGAGAGATTTAAAAATTCTGAAGCCTAAGCTCTGCCTGTGACTAATTAACTTAGACTATCTGGGGGTAGGACCAGGTAGCAGTATTTTTAAGAAGCTCTCGAGATAATTCTGGAGTGCATCTGGGGTTGACAGCCACAGTAAGACATCGGCCCGATAGGCTGATTTCCCTCTCCTTCTTTCCTGTTGCTCATTCAGGTTCTCAGATGTGCTAAATGGTAATGGTGTGTGGGGTAGGCAGACTTCTGCAATGGCTGCCAGCGGTCCTGCCTCATGCCACTCCTGCCCTTGTGTAACTCCTGCCCTTTGAGGGTGGGCTGGACTTGAACTCAGATCAGCCTAACCATCCGGGAGGAAATGGCCAACACAGGGTAGGGGAGGTGAAATGAAACGCCCTGCATAATCCACAAACTTCGGGTTTGTCTGGGTCACTCTGTGGTTATCAATGACCTTCACCACCTCAGGTCTCCCTCCTCACCCTCCCCACCAACTCTAACCCCAACGCGGTGAGGATGGTTTAGGGGTTATCAGCCCCTTGGTGCTCTAAGCATCCTTGATAGAACCTTTCTTCAAGGCTTCTGGTTCTGCCCTCCTCCTTCTTTTCATCTTCTCCTTACCTTGGCCACCTGGTCTGAACTGGAAGTTGGCATCATGGCCTCTTTCTCTTTCAGCTAGAGGAAATTCTCCTCTCAACGTAGAGACAGCCTAGACCATGTTGTGTATAGTGCAACCATAAGAAGCTGCTTATCTAGATCATTATTGCATTCATTACTATGGTGTGAACCCAAGCACCAGGGCCAAGGTCTGGCTGGATGCCCTGGCTCTGGCGGTGAGTTGCTCTGGCAGAGCCAGTGTGTGGTCTTCGAGAGCGGAGATCAAACCAAGGCTTCCTGACCATTGAGACTCCTGGCATTTCTTCAGGGAGATTTGGACTACCAGGCCAATCGGTTCCTCTCCCTTAAATTTTCCCCAAGCATCAGAAGAGTTGCTCTGGGGATTCTAGCCATGTCCCCAGCTCCCCCTACCCCCAGAGGTGCCAGCAGCAATTTTGTTGCTTTGGTTCTCCACTTAGATCATTGAAGCGATTTCAGATCCAACTGGGCAACACTCAGCATTTCATTTATGTCTTGGCAAGGTTACCATGTTATTACTTAACTGTGCTGCTACTACCCAATAAGTGGGAACTGATTGAAATAACCACAGGAGTTGCTGGATTCCCCTAATTTTAGCACAGAGTTAAAGCTCACTCCCACAGTTGGAAGTTAAAATAGGCTGCCAGCCCACAGAAATGCCCACCCACCACGCCTAATTGTCACACCACTGATGCTTGTCATGGAAGAAGATGTGGAAGGCCGCAGAACATTCTTAGAAGCAAGGTTCTTCTCCTTGGCAGATGCCTGAGGTCATTTTGGCCAGGCTTAGTTTCCTTCAGACACTATGCCTGTGGAACTTTGCATGGCTGCTTTAGATACTCCTGTTTCCCTCCCTGATTTGTTTAACAGGCGGTCCAAGTACAGAATACACATTAGCGCAACGGAAGAGAACAGAAACTTCTGTTTCGGGGTGCCTCTTTAAATAACTCATTCCTGGAGTCCAGATGTGTGAAGGGCAATAACCCTGAGCAACTGAGGTAATTTGGAAAGCGGAAAAATTATATTTAATCCAGGCTAACTTGCTTTCTCTTAGTGCCATAGCAGTCAACCACAGCCCAAATGCCACAACTTGAAGAAAAATTTGGAGTAAATGGCTTCTTGTGTAACTCCCCCGAACCCTATCCAATTCTTTTTGTTTTTTACTATTGAAAACTATATTTTGCCAGAATGTTGAAGGAATTTTATGAGAAGTTATTTCTTATAGTGTGCTCGCTGCTTAATATTTCTTGTCGCTGGTCAATTGTGTGTTCTCTTGCTCCTATTTTAAGTCATTGTCTGCCTCTGACATCTTAGCACAGCATCATTGATCCGACTGTCAAGGGAAAAATAAAGGAATAGAATAGGGGGATTTTTACAGAAAGAGAAAAAACTTTATCAATGAGGTATTTCCTGAGAGGATGCTGGGCAGCTCCCAGAGTTCTGTCAAGTCTTCTTTGCCAGTGTTGGTCATTCATTTCTACCCTCTCCACTGCCAAGGCCACCATCTTCTCCTACCTTGTGGCCTCACAGCTGGACTGCACAGGAGTCTTCTGACATTCATTTTGGTTATCAGTGCCACATTAATCGTCTTTAAAGGTATTTTCCCCTGCCACTCTTCTGCCTAAAAATGTTCAGTGACTTCCTGTTGCCTGTAGGATCAAGTCCAAATCTTGTAGGCTTCCAGTGAACTAACTGGTTCCTAATGACATGCCACCCCCAGGTGCCATTACCTCTTCATGAAAACTCTTTCTAGTCAGACTCACCATTTCCTTAACACACCCGTTCAAACTTACCTTCTCACCTCTGTCACCCTGTACCCCACAAATGCCGTGTCTTTCCTCTTCCTGCCCATCTCGCTCAGTCCCATCCAATCATCCTGCATATCCAAAGCTCAGCTCACCTCTCTGCTCCTGCATGGGGTCTCTCCTAGTTGTTCCCAACATACAGTGATCTCCCCACTTTTAGATTTCCACAAGTACTTTTGGTACAATTATCATGCTGATGCTTTTTTTTTTTTTTAATTAGACTCCTGAGTGTTCTAACCCTTTGCTCTTTGCTAATTGATTATTTTTTTCAGAGTCAGTATTTTGAGCATCCAAAATGGGCAGGAGTCTATGGGTCCAACAAAAGACAAGGGAGATACAAACAAAGGAATGGCCAATTTTGTCTACAACATGATGCTTTCAATGCTGGCTGGCTGCTCTCACAAATCTATTGGAATTCCCACTTGGGGATTGCTCTGTGACCAAGGTCTGCCACTGTGGTATTGGGACCACTTGCTCATGGAATCACAGTTCTTGCCTTTCAGGAGACTATTCTGGTAAGAAAGAGACTTGGGCTAGTTCATTTTTTCTAAAGCTGCAAGGAAATCAAGTCCATGACCATACTTATTCACACATTTACTGAATCAGACCAAGCTCAGAACTAAAGAATGAAAATGAAAATGAATCAGGGACGCCCATGGATCTCACATATGGCAGTTTTGTTTTGTTTTTTTTTCTTTTTTTGAAGTGAGGGAAGGGTGTGGGGGATGGACCCAGTGTTTCCTTTTCTTTTCTTTTTTATAAATTTATTTATTTGTTTTTATTTTTGGCTGTGCTGTGGCTTCATTGCGGTGCGCAGGCTTCTCATTGCCTTGGCTTCTCTTGTTGCAGAGCACGGACTCTAGGTGCATGGGCTCCAGTAGTTGTGGCTCATGGGCTCAGTAGTTGTGGCTTGCAGGCTCCAGAGCACAGGGTCAGTAGTTGGTGCACACGGGCCCAGCTGCACTGTGGCATGTGGGAGCCTCCTGGACCAGGGCTCGAACCCATGCCCCCTGCACTGGCAGGCGGATTCCCAACCACTGCGCCACCAGGGAAGCCCCATATGGCAGTTTTGAATCATTTTTTTTTCACTATCATAATTGTTTTTCTTATTCATTTTCTTTGGTTGAATACACAAGTGTAAAAAAAAATGGGGTCAGTAGTAGTGATGGAAATGAATAAACCCATGGAAACAGTGGAATATCTACAGAGATAAAATTAGGCAGGAAGGAAACAAAAGCAATTTCAGTATCTCTGTGCAAGGCATGCAGACCTTTCCTTGCCAAGACCCCTGGATCAGGTTGTCTGACTAGGTGGCAGGTGCTTCCTCAACTCACACAGAAAACAAGCTGTGGGCCTCTCATACTGTTGAAGCTAGTTACATCTGGCACATAAACACTGTTCCCTGCACCTCCTTTCTGTCCCTCTCAGAAGAGATAAAAATGACCAAGTAGTTGAGAAAAGAGTGAGAGAGAAGGCTTTGTGCATTTTTTTAATTCATGAGGATTTAAGACAAAACCCCTTTTGACATTATAAAGTAGGGTTATGTCCCCTTTATTGAATTTTTGTTGAAAAAAATCAAACCACCGTAGAAAACAAGCAATCATGTAGAATAACATGCCCTCGAACATCATTCACGTTGGTAGAACATAACCACTTTAATGTATGGCAACCTTTTCTTTTCACGCTGGTTAACAAGTAACATTAAGCATGCCTCAAGTCAGACTTTAAAAACTTGTTCAACACCTTTCATTAAGAATTAAAAACTATGTAAGTCTCTTGCTCCAGGAAACTGTGTTTGACATTTTAATAGTATTTCCTTAGCAAGAGCAGAGAAGCTCCAGAAGGTAAATCAAGAATGTGTCCAAAACGGAGTGCCTTCTTCTGAGCAGTGGGGTGGTCTTAATGTGAGATGTAAGTGTAGTTTCTATATTTGACATAAAAATTCCCATAAAAACTAAACTATTGCTCAGTTTTTAAAATCAAGCAGAGTTATCCAAAGTGCTTTTTAGAAGAGACTATCAGGAAAAGACCAGAGAGTAGTCATTATGACTAATCAGCTGTAGGAGTTGGACTTACCGGTATTGGCAGTGAGGGACTTCAGGGCCCTGGGGACCTTTCAGACGACTCAGATTCCTTCAGTTGTTGGAAATGGTGCTCTGGAAGGGATACAATGAGTTAATGTGCTGATTGAATATACTGCCAGCTGGTAGTTTACTCTAGTACAGGAAGGCTGCTTTCCTTACACACAATGCTTTGTTGTGTTGTGCTAAAGAGAAACAAACATATAAAAGCCTAAAAGAAAGCCTTCAGTTCTTTATGTCTGCCAAACTTGTCAGTACAGTGTACCTTGAGGATATATCCACCATGCTTCCCTTGCAGGGTTGTTGTGAAAGAAGAAGATTGTACTATTAAAACCACTCCATACACTTTACAGTTTATAAAGAACTTGCATATACATTTTCTCAGCTGAACCTCACAGTGTCAGTGGGAGGCACGGAAGGCAGATATTATTGTCTCTTGAGAGGGAGTGACCATGTTGCTGCAGCATAGGGGCGGCTTTGGCTTTAGGAAGCCTGAGTTTATTGTGTTGTATTTTCAAGTACTATTTTGTATTGTACAAAGATGTTTATTGCAGCAGTGTTTATAGCAAGGAAAATTGGAACCAACCTGAATGTTTGTTAGTAGAGGACTGATTAAACTATGGAAGTGGCATAGGTGGAATACTATGCAGCCATTAGGAATTTTGACTTAGCGGTATTAGAAGCAAGTTCATTAGTGTTGAAGTCTACTTACTGAGGAAGAAAATTATTCAGAATATATTTAAGCCAATAAACAATGCAAGATGATCCCTTTGTGATAAGAAAAATTGTTCGTGGTAGAATAGTGCTTATCTTTGGTGCTGAGAATATGGGTAATGCTTGTTTTCTTTCTCTTGCTCATCTGTCACTTCCAATTTTTTTTTTTTTTTTTTTTTGTGGTACGCGGGCCTCTCA